>NW_024720811.1:4391435-4429436 GCF_018991925.1 Homarus americanus | reverse complement strand
CTGGGAACTGACGTGACTGTTCCCAGGTGACCTCACCTTGGTACCTTCTTAACCCCTGATAATCTGCCAACCGAAAGTTTGGGACTCTGAAACCAAAGGCGTCTTGTGAATCTCCATCAAACCTTTTTCCTATGAGCTTGACCTTTATCGTGAATCCACTGGTTGTTCCTAGGCAGCTTTCAGGAAATAAATTGTATCTTTCAGCATCCAACAGTGTATGTGTGGGAGAGGAGGAGGAGGGGGTCACGGTTATGTGTGATGATACAAGAAAACCAAATGGAAAGCTTCGTGTTTCCTGGTGTTTCAAGATTCACTATAGAAGATACCGGTCTCCTGAGTCTGTATGTAACAGCGTGTAGTTAGATGGCCAACTCCTTCATCTTGGGCGGATTTTAGTTTACTCTTCTCACTCTCGATAAAAACTCACTTTACTCCTCAGTGTGATGGAAGTTATTGGGAAAAAAACTATTAGAATTTATATTAAACGGAAGGAATAAAATAGACAGTAGGAATCTAGATAAGAGACGGGAATTAACCCATGATTATATAATAGAACAAAGAACAGTTTATTAAAAGTTAAACAGTGGGAGAACGAAAAACGACCTTATTATCTTTTTATAATAATTAATATATATAGTGTAGAAATTTAGACTTAGATAACATTACTTTAGGACTTTGGCTGTTGAAGAACCTTGTGACATAACACAATTATCTACTAACAACCATAAATTGTTGTTTGGAGTCGAAACTAAAACGTACTGAATGATAATTACAGATCTTGGCTTTTACAACAGCTTAATAGATCATAAGAACATCACAGGCGTAGATTAATTCCTAATAGTTGATGTGAATTATAAAGACTTAACACAGTGATCGGTTCTTCAAGGCGAGAAAGACTCAAAGACTAACACAGAGATCGGTTCTTAAAGGCGTTAAAGGCGACAAAGACTCACACAATCAAACAACAACCAAAATGATGACAAAATAAAAGACTTGAAGTATACGATAAGAGTTTTCCTTCAGAGTGGTGGTGGAGACTACAGCTGCTGGATATTGTGCCAGCGACAATAACATTTGGAGATATTATTTTGTGTACAGCAGTTTGCGCCAGTGTCTGAAGCAAATTCTCCCACCCAACACTTGGTATAATGCAGATTTTGCTGGTACAACTTTTCATACCCAAAGACTGCAAGAGACAAAGAACTTTTTTTTTTTTTTTTTACCGGGTAATATGGGATGGTTGTAAGGAGGATAGATTTTTTTCTTCTCATTTTGTCTTTGAGAAAAAAAAAACTTGTATGTATAATAATTGCTCCAAGCCTTAACCTGACACGCATGTTATATTTCAGATGAGACTTTATATTTTTGTTTCCAATTTTTGCTCATTATTGACGTCAGAAAAAAAAAATAATTCTAGTTTCTGATGACCTTAACATCAGTCATTAACAACTTCCTAGCTGCCACTTCAATAGTTTCATATATAAATATTATGTAAAAAACTAAAATAAAATAAACTTTGGATACTTAATTAACGAATACCAAGAGTAATCATCAAGAACTGAAGATATTAAAGCAAAAATTATAGAAGAAAGATTATATATATCTCTCTCTCTCTATTTGTGAGGAGCCGTTTAGCCATCGACAATCTCCATCCTAAACAGCAGAGACAATGGACCGTCGTTGCCAAAGCCGAGGTGTTGAATCTCTGGTGTTTTGTTGTGGTGTTGATCAGCATGCAGAGTGGCTACTGGTAGACGCTGACCATAACGCCGAACCATTTATGGGCAACATTCTCCTCCGGTGTCTTTTCATCTAACGAAATAAAGAATAGCTGAAAGAACGTGAAGTGAATGTAGAATTACTTAAGGAACGTGAAGTGGAGGTAAAGTTAGTTAAGGAACGTGAAGTGAAGGTAGAGAATACATATGTAAATAAAGCCGCATATAGAAAGTGAATAATCATATAAGCCTCCTGTGGGGCCCGGAGAAAGCCCCCTAGGACAAAAGCCCCCCTAGGACAAAAGCCCCCCTAGGACAAAAGCCCCCCTAGGACAAAAGCCCCCTAGGACAAAAGCCCCTTAGTAAAAGTGCAAAATAGGACAGAAGCCCCGCCTGTTTTTATGTTAGTCATTAGAAATATTAAAAATATATAGATTTAAATATGAAATTATTACAACTTAATTAGAATATTATAACTCTTTCAATTTTGATATAGAACATTATTAAATAAATAGAAAAGAAAAAAGACAACATATTTTAGTCATGTTCATTCTGTATTTACTGAGGTGACCCTAGGGCCCAGTGAGGTCACTGAATGTCAGGGGAGTAATTACCCCAGTAGACAAAACATACGTCATTGCAGATTTAATAAACATTATTTGTATACTTCTTTATAACTATAACAGAATTCCCGAAGGTTAGGTTAGGTTAGAGAAGTGTTCATAAGCTAAAACAATAAAATAATTTCAAAATTCTTATTGTTTCTTCTGGGGGACTTTTGTCCAAGGGGGGCTTTTGTCCTAGGGGCTTTTGTCCTCGGGGGCTTTTGTCTTAGGGGGCTTTTGTCCTACACTCGTCTACTGTGTATATAATATCAAAATGAATAACAATATATAAAGATCCCTCAGGGTGATATAAGCCTCTACTAGGTATAAGATATAACTTCCTAGACATATAAGGTAATATAGCGTGTGAATTAATAGGAACGAAGCTTCAAACTTTTCCCATTTATATGTAAACACTGAAGCTCCCCCGTGTTTGTTCCTCCGCGAGACCACACTTAATGCGTTCTCTCACACTTACGTACTGTCACACTTATGGACTCTCACACACACACTTATGGACTCTCTCTCACACTTATGGACTCTCTCTCACGCTTATGGACTCGTTCTCATAATTCTCTCACTCTTCTCATATGCTCACACGCTCTTACTCTCATAAACTTTGACCCTCTTACCCATTCTTACGCATTCACATTCACACTCATACTTTTACACACACACACACACACACACACAGACACACACTCACACTCACACACTCATACTCTCACACAGTCACACTCACACACTCACACTTACACACTCAGGCATACACTCAACACACCAACCCCCTTTTCATATCATATATAGTTCTCAAAGGACATTTCTCTAAAATTAATAAAAACAATTAAAGGAAATAAATCGATATACCTGAACATATTTTGGAAATTTTCATGTGCGATTTTTTTTTTACTTTGCGTAAATTTGATTTATATTGTGTTTGTGACTGACATATACAGGTAAAAAAAATAATTGTGTATTGTAATTAAATGAGAAATGATTTCAATTAGTATATATTTCTCATGTGTATAAATTAAATGATACTTTGTTTAGTACAGTCATGGTGGTTGGATAATATTTTCAATAATACAGTCATAATTTTATCTTACATTAATGACGTCAATCGCTAAATACCTCGGATGGCTATTAATATTTTTTGTTTGGTTTCGTTATCAAAGTTATATTATGTACACTAATGACCTAATGATTACTGACTAATGACCTTATAATTACTAACTAATGACCTTATAATTACTAACTAATGACCAAATAATTACTGACTAATGACCTTATAATTACTAACTAATGACCTAATAATTACTGAAAGCTTTACCCGACTTACTTCTCTTTTTGTTTAACTTTAGCTTCCTTGAGAGAGTCACTTAAGAAGAAGTTTGTTAGGTTAATATATTCTCTCTGAGGCGAGAAGGGAAGTATCGTCAGTACATTGTTGTAGAGTAAGTTTACCTGGTAGAGTGTGTCTGTCTGTCTGTCTGTCTGTCTGTCTGTCTGTCTGATACGAAATAATTGATAAAACTATAACTATTTAATGTTTATAATCATTGAAATTTTTTTATCTGAAGTGTGCCAGTTGCATGGTTCTCTTTCACCTTTCCCATCTCCCCTTCCCTCCCACCCCTTCCCTTTACCTCCCCTTCCCTCTGTCATTCCCTTCCTTTCCCTCTCAACCCTTCCTTTCCCTTTCTTCCTTCTCAGTCCTTCCCTCCCTTTCCCTCTCAACCCTTCCTTTCCCCTTCTTCCCTCTCAGTCCTTCCCTCCCTTTCCCTCTCAACCCTTCCTTTCCCCTTCTTCCCTCTCAGTCCTTCCCTCCCTTTCCCTCTCAACCCCTCTTCCCTCTCAGTCCTTCCCTCCCTTCCCCTCTCATCCCCTCCCCCTCCCCTCGACCCATACTAACTCACTCATAAAACACTAAATGGTTCAACCACACCATCTGACCCTAAAACTGATTAAAACATTTTTTGCTGTGAACATAAATGATGTAATTTTTTTTTATGAATGAGGTAAACGTTTTGGCGTTAATAATGCTTAACAAAAATTAAGTTAGTGTTGTCTGAGTTATAATCGAGAAGAAGAGGGATGAAAAACAATGCTAATTATAACTAAATGTAAATGTATTGTATAAACACATCTTGGTCATAACAGACACACACACACACACACACACACACACACACACACACACGAGCATCTCACATATTCGTTGATTAATTTATATTCTAAACAGAACTAGAGTAAATTAAGATAAAATACTTACATGTCAGAGATTCCCCTTAAAAAAAATTGTTATGTATATGATGAAGACTCTCGATAAATGATCATATCCATCAGTGAAGTCAACAACTGATGACTAGAGATGTGATCTATTTTCCCTTTCTGTTCACTAGTGATGTCAGTTACTCATCTTGTTACATCATTAAATTCAACGACGTTATTACTAGGGAGTTATAAGCGTCTGTTGTTCACCATTATAAGTACAACAGTTGTGATTTTATTTATCTGGACACTACGGAACGACACTTTAGGACACACACACCCCCATAAGCACCTTCCTCAGCCACCCGGGATGACGCTCACGACAATGACCAAAGACGTGTGGGAGTCGTTGTCCTGTGCTGTAGCTCCTCACAGTGACCAGTTGATGGTGGAGCCCTACATCACCACACCTTCCTCAGGCAACACCCAGGATATTGCCGGGTATTGTGTTTTGATTAGGACTAACCAGTGTTTCATATGTTGTTGTAGTGTTGTTGTTTAGTGTTGTTCTGCTCTTATAGACTTCTATCATGCTAAATTATAGTGTTATTTATTCAGTTATATACATACAAACAGAAAGACAAATGATAAACAGACTAAAACAGAGAGATACAGACTGATAAAGACAGAGTTGTGAAAGAGACAAAGAGGAAGAAGAGAGAGTGAACAGGTTTACAGCTTTAGGGGTGACCTGAGGAGGAAAAATGAGAGGTATATCTGGCACAGGTGGCCGGGCTGCCCAGGTATACAGGTCGGCTGTTGCGCATATGTATGAGGGACGAAGCTGCTGAATATTGATGAACTCTTGTAGGGGAGGGCAGAATTTGGCAGGTATTTGCCCATTTTTTCTTTCTAATTTATTTTAATTAATGCGTTTCAGAGGGGAGTTTTATAGGGGGGGAGGGAGGAGGCTGATGCTTGCTTGTTTACAGAGTTTTGAGTCAGATCAGAGTGATTGATAAATGTTTAGGATCAGTAACATGTCGTATATATGATTCAAGTCAACGTCACTAAAATAATATCAATAGTCTAATATTTACGGAGATAATTATCTTTACCATCATAGGTTATTGAAGAGTTGTTATTTTATCGAGTGTGTTCCCCATCAAAAGCTTATATAAATTTTACTGCAGTAGTAAAGACATAGCAAACACTCTCTCTCTCTCCAAGAAACCTGTACTTAAGGAAATCATGATACAAAAGATAATATTTTACCTAATACGCGTATGTCATCACTGTTGTCTAGTGTGGAGACCAAGAGTTACGGACGGCGAACCAACAGTACTTCATGAATAGTGTGTGGAGTGGCAGAAGGTGGAGGTCGGTAGTGTGGAGTGGCAGCAGGTGGAGGTCGGTAGTGTGGAGTGGCAGCAGGTGGAGGTCGGTAGTGGAGTGGCAGCAGGTGGAGGTCGGTAGGGAGGGCAGCAGGTGGAGGTGGTAGTGTGAGGGCAGAAGGTGGAGGTTTGTAGTGGAGTGGCAGCAGGTGGAGGTCGGTGTGGAGTGGCAGGTGGAGGTTGATAGTGGGAGGGCAGAGGTGGAGGTGTGTGAGGCAGCAGGGGGGTGGGGAGGGCAGCAGGTGGAGGTCGGTAGTGGGAGTGGCAGCAGGTGGAGGTTGATAGTGTGGAGTGGCAGCAGGTGGAGGTCGGTAGTGTGGAGGGCAGCAGGTGAGGTCGTAGTGTGGAGGCAGGTGGAGGTTGATAGTGTGGAGGGCAGCAGGTGGAGGTCGGTAGTGTGGGAGTGGGCAGTGGAGGTTTAGTGGAGGGCAGCAGGTGGAGGTTGATAGTGGAGTGGCAGCAGGTGGAGGTCGGTTGTGTGAGTGGCAGGTGGAGGTCGGTAGTGTGGAGTGGCAGCAGGTGGAGGTGATAGTGGAGTGGCAGCAGGTGGAGGTCGGTAGTGTGGAGTGGCAGCAGGTGGAGGTTGATAGTGGAGGGCAGCAGGTGGGTTGTGTGAGGGCAGCAGGTGGAGGTCGTAGTGTGGGTGGCAGCAGGTGGAGGTGTAGGGAGTGGCAGGTGGAGGGGTAGTGTGGGTGGCAGGGGTTGATGGAGTGGCAGCAGTGGAAGTCGTAGTGTGGGTGGCAGCAGGTGGAGGTTGATAGTGTGGAGTGGGCAGGTGGAGGTCAGTGGGAGGGCAGCAGGTGGAGGTTGATAGGGAGGGCAGCAGGTGGAGGTCGGTAGTGTGGAGGGCAGCAGGTGGAGGTCGTGTGGGAGGGCAGCAGGTGGGTTGATAGTGGGTGGCAGCAGGGGAGGTCGGTGGGAGGGCAGCAGGTGAGGTTGCAGGTGGGAGGGCAGCAGGTGGAGGTCGGTAGTGTGGAGTGGCAGCAGGTGGAGGTCGGTTGTGTGGAGTGGCAGCAGGTGGAGGTCGGTAGTGTGGAGGGCAGCAGGTGGAGGTAGTGGGAGGCAGGAGGTTTGTAGTGTGGGAGGGCAGCAGGTGGAGGTCGGTAGTGGGAGGGCAGCAGGTGGAGGTTGATAGTGTGGAGGGCAGCAGGTGGAGGTCGGTGTGTGGGAGGGAGCAGGTGGAGGTCGGTAGTGTGGGAGGGCAGGTGAGGTTGAGTGTGGAGGGCAGCAGGAGGTCGGTTGTGTGGAGGGCAGCAGGTGGAGGCTTGTGTGGGAGGGCAGCAGGTGGAGGTTGGATAGTGTGGGAGGGCAGCAGGTGGAGGTCGGTTGTGTGAGGGCAGCAGGTGGAGGTCGGTAGTGTGGAGTGGCAGCAGGTGGAGGTTGATAGGGAGTGGCAGCAGGTGGAGGTTGCAGGTGGAGTGGCAGCAGGTGGAGGTCTAGTGGAGTGGCAGGTGGAGGTCTGTGTGTGGAGTGGCAGCAGGTGGAGGTCGGTAGTGTGGAGTGGCAGCAGGTGGAGGTCGGTAGTGTGTCGACCAGCTGTAACTTGAGTCACCGGCCACATCTGACACACACTACAATCCTCTGGTCTTTTAGGGTGGTGTTGAGTTCCTTACGTGTGTTTGTTGTAGAAGAAACGTATATAACTAATATTCCTCATCTTTCCTTCACATTTTCCTTTTTGGACTGTATACACGATCACTACCAAATATGTAAGAGAGAGTAAACACGATGCTCATCAATGTAGTTCCTTTTTTTTTTTATCCATCACACAGCCAACAAATGATATCCTCCGCCATCACTGTAATGAAAATGTTACCGAGACCATTTGGTAAATATTCTGAACGCGTCTCTTTAATCTCTCATATTTGTCAGTGTTTAATCTTTATGTTTACACTGTTCAATTATTTTTTTTTTCATCGATGCTTCATAATAATTTCTTACCACTATATGTTTATGTTTAAAGTTGTATTGTCAATATGGTGGAGTGAGGTGGTGGAGTGAACTGATGGTTGTGAACTGGTAGTGGCTGGTGGAGTGAGGTGGTAGAAACACGGTGGAATGACGTCGGGGAGTGAGCTGGTAGAGGCATGGTGGTGGTGCTTCTGTTAAGACCTGGATCTAGGTCGGAGTTAAAGGTGGGGTCGTGTCCAGGGCCTCCACCGTACCCTAGATAACTCTCCAGCATACAGAATCCTGGGGGTGTGGGCCGCCGTACTCAAAGCAGCTCTCCAGTATATGATATGTAACAAGTCCTGAGGCCGTGTTGTGACCTGAGGGGAGAGAGCCGAGTCATGGTACTCTCCCGGTGTGAAGTGGCTGCTGTCGACCTGAATTATTTCTTCCCATTAACAGTTCCGTGAAGTAGAGTCTTTATGAGCGGTCGGATCTTTTCACCAGCTACTCCCTAGAGGCAATTACCACGTATGTGATCCCCGTGTGTGTAGTGGCCACACACTCGCCTCAGGGGACACCACACTGGGAGTTCCCTTTCACCTAGACGCAAGGCAGTAATGTGTTAGTCTCTGGGGATATGGCCGTCGGCTAGACTTACAGCTCAAATTTCTTTTGGTTCTACTGCGGGTTGTTGTGGGAGTGAGGAGACGGCAGATGTGGGGATTGAGGAGACGGTGATGGGGGAAGGAGGAGGCGGAAGCGGGGGGTGAGGAGACGGTGCAGGTGGGGGGGTGAGGCGCGTGGCGGCAGATGTGGGGGGTGAGGAGGCGGCAGATGTGGGAGGAGGAGGCGGAAGTTGTGGGGGTGAGGAGGCGGCAGATGTGGAGATGAGTAACTGTGGATTAAGAGATCTGTGGGCGGAGGGGAGACAAGTATAGGGTGCTGGAGGAGAAGCCTTCAGGGTAATCCTCTACTCGAGTGCCAACATAACAGAAGCTACCATCCAGAGTTGGAGAGTTACATCAGACCTCTACCTCACGGCTCCTTTCCTTATTTTTTTCTTGTTTTCCTTTATCATCGTTTTGTTGTTATTATATTTTCCCTTGTACTAGTTCTCTTCTGTACTTGTCCTGCTCTTCATTCTCTCCTTGCATTCTTCTTCTTTTCTCTTTCTACATTTAATCATTTAATTTTTTTTTCCTCTACACACTTATGAGTTAGAATTCATTTACATCACTTAATAATAACGATACAAAATAACATGCAATAATCAAATCAAACGAGGCTTGCGGATCTCTCTCCTTCAAACACTAAGACACACACATACACACACACACACACACACACACACACACACACACACACACACACACACACTACATCACCGTGTCCAGATCACAACACCTTACCTCTGTGGACGGTTTACGATAATAGAAGTTCTAAAATATAATAAAGAATTGAACTATTTTGAAATCTTCTGCATGTTAATATCTATACTTTATACTGTTAGAAATAATATATGAAGTTTTAGTATATGCGAGTAGGAAATATATCAGATAGGTGTTATTACATTGCTTGAATCATTACGTATTCAGGGAGTGTTGGGCGTGGAAACTGGGCCGAGAGAACTTAACTCACGGGTTGGTCTAAACTGTGAATTAACACCGTAAGAATTTTAAAAGATATAAAGTCGGTGTTTCATTATCGTTACTGCGTTGGGGAGCTTCGTATTGTGTCCTAATTAACTTATATCCTAATTGATTGGTAATTAAAGCCATCACAAACAATAATGATGCGTTAATTGAAACTTATATTACTGTGTTTACGTCACTTGTTTACATATGGAAGGATAGACGGACCAGAACAATATTCACCTAACATTGTATTTATCCAGAGGCGTGGATCTAACACTGAGAAGAAACAAAGTATTCCTTCATTAATACAAATTTCTTCATTTTAGACACAATTCCAGGTGTAGAACGATCACGCCCCCACCATAGTGACACCAACAACGCTTTTAATGATATCACGTAATCTTGTAATTCCGTCTTTGGTATGCTGGGTTGTACTCTCTCTGGAGGGGGGGGGGGTAGTGATGGTGTGTACCTTATCCCAGAAGAAGTTTCTCCCTGAACATCGAGAAATTATATGTTTGTGTGGATTATAGACACTCGAATTAGTACACACTGAGGAGAGAAAATTATAGAAAAAGACAAACAGAAAATTCGTAAAAGAGGAAGGAAGATTGGAGCGAGTCTCTCTCTCTCTTCTATTTAACAACCATTTATATACTGTTTGGCCAGGCAGCAGACACTAGAGAACATCAGCTTCCACTATTGCCACGAATACCAATGATCTGTTTCTCTTTCTTAAACCTTTAGCGATTTCAACTCTTATTTTTCATCAAGTTTTCGGATCAATTTCCATTTTTTTCTCTATTAATTTCTTTCATCATAATTTTTCCTATTCCAGAATTATTTTAGATGTATCAGAACAATTCGTATTTTTTTTTTTTATATTTGATTATTTTTTTAAGAGAAGTTAAGCTAATAAATTCATGCATATTATATGAACTTTTCTATCTCGTTATGAGTCTCGTTCAATAAGTCACATTAAACACAACACAACACAATCAAGGAAACATTTGAGGCATGACAGAGGCATTGACAGACAACGAGAGAGGCATTTTTAGAGGTTAGAGGCATTGAATAGATTTACAGAGGCAATTAAAACATAACAGACTACAACATAAGCATTACTAGCACAACAGACTACAACAGAAAGCATTCCTAGCACAACAGACTACAACAGAAAGCATTCCTAGCACAACAGACTACAACAGAAAGCATTCCTAGCACAACAGACTACAACAGAAAGCATTCCTAGCACAACAGACTACAACAGAAAGCATTCCTAGCACAGTTGTATTCACAACAGAAAGCATTCTAGCACAACAGACTACAACATAAGCATTACTAGCACAACAGACTACAACAGAAAGCATTCCTAGCACAACAGACTACAACAGAAAGCATTCCTAGCACAACAGACTACAACAGAAAGCATTCCTAGCACAACAGACTACAACAGAAAGCATTCCTAGCACAACAGACTACAACAGAAAGCATTCCTAGCACAACATAAGCATTACTAGCACAACAGACTTCAACATAAGCATTACTAGCACAACAGACTACAACAGAAAGCATTACTAGCACAACATAAGCATTACTAGCACAACAGACTACAATAGGAAAGCATTACTAGCAATAACAGACTACAACAGAAAGTATTCCTAGCACAACAGACTACAACATAAGCATTGCTAAAGTAATAACAGACCACAACAGACTACAACAGAAAGCATTACTAGCACAACAGACTACAACAGAAAGCATTCCTAGCACAACAGACTACAACAGAAAGCATTCCTAGCACAACATAAGCATTACTAGCACAACAGACTACAACAGAAAGCATAACTAGCACAACAGACTACAACAGAAAGCATTCCTAGGACAACAGACTACAACAGAAAGCATTCCTAGCACAACAGACTACAACAGAAAGCATTACTAGCACAACAGACTACAACAGAAAGCATTCCTAGCACAACAGACTACAACAGAAAGCATTACTAGCACAACAGACTACAACAGAAAGCATTCCTAGCACAACAGACTACAACATAAGCATTACTAGCACAACATAAGCATTACTAGCACAACATAAGCATTACTAGCACAACAAAGACATTTACAACAACATAAACGGGAAAAGCTATATTTATTGACCATGAGTCTCCAACAAAGGCCTTTAAAGACCCCTGAAAATAATTTATAGCTCAACTGGCTGGACTTAATGCATCACACTTACGACATTTAAAACACAATAGACGACAGCAAATACACTAATACAAAGACCATCAATAGTTTCTATATCACATCTGTATCACATCTATATCACAATAGTTTCAGTAGAGGTGTTTATAGAAGAGTAATGGAGATATATAGAGCCTAGAGTAATATTCGTAGCAAAGTGTCCTGAGCCATCAACCTTTGGCGTGTGTGACAGGTGGCGTGTGTGACAGGTGGCGTGTGGACAGGTGGCTTGTGGACAGGTGGCGTGTGGACAGGTAGCTTGTGGACAGATGGCGTGTGGACAGGTGTGGCGTGTGGATGGCGTGTGTGACAGGTGGCGTGTGTGACAGGTGGCGTGTGGACAGGTGGCTTGTGGACAGGTGGCGTGTGGACAGGTAGCTTGTGGACAGATGGCGTGTGGACAGGTGTGGCGTGTGGACAGGTATTGAGTGGTGATCATACGCATGGTTAGTCATTTCTCTCAATTGATCTCTCCTGGCTTATTGGTCCTTGGATACCACACTACATACATACATACAGTACATACATATATCACATACATACATACATATATTACATACATACATACATATATACATACACTCATTCTCTCTCTCTCTCTCTCTCTCTGTTATTGTTGTTGTTGTTGGTGGTGGTGGTGTTATTGCTGTTGGTGTTGTTGTTATTGTTGTTGTTGTCGGTGCTGTTGTTTTATTTCATATTAGGTGATTCAACACGTCTCAAAAACCAAGGAAACAAAAACAATAATAAACATCCATAACTATAAATTTTATGTTATACCTCTATAATCAGAACCAATACTTGTGCTTATAGTCGATTATACAAAGTCAATTTTCTTTCATTGATATATTTCTATATTTTAGGATTAATATTATATTCATACACATTGAATATATCTCATATATGTATAAACTATATTGATGAAGTATATATTAGTGATATATGTATAGAATTGATAAATATTTGACTTAATTCATACATATATGTTATAGTCAATAATATATAGGGCATTAGTGATCCATTAATTTATATATCAAGTTATGTAAATAGAACAGACATATATCGTAAGACCTCGTATAATTATTGTGTTGATGTAAGGTGTTCTTTATTTGTTATAGATTCGGGTTGTGTTGCTAGCAGCTGTTGTGTGTTGCTCGTAGTTCATGTTTCTATTGTTATTCTCTCTCGTAAACTTGAGGTAAATATGACCGCTCCAACACCTACCGACCAGCGCATCTAACTTAACCTAACCTTCTCTTCTTCTCTCCCTCCCCTCCCATTCCTTCCCTTCCCTTTCTAACATAGAAACGGATGAAGAAAGTGCTAAAGGCCGAACACATTAGTATTGCAAATCCCACTGCCAATGGAGAGGGATTGATCAGCTGGTCAAAGTTGGCTCCAGGGGCGACCATGAGTGGGCAGAAGGGGCGGACCAATCGGAGGCCGCACGTTGAGGTGTCTGGACGGATGAATGACGCGTCTATATATAGTTCAATCATTTTATTGACTTGTTTGTCCGATGTTTATATACACTAATTTGGGATAATTGCCTATTAAGCTTTGAAAAACAACTGAGTTTTTTTTCGAATAGGGATACATTTTCGTTTTTATTGCTATATCTTAGTGGAAATTAGTTCATATAAGGTCAAGTTTGGTCTGTTTCACATAAAGGTCGTTGACTATCATACTGTAGTAAAATTATACCTAAAGTGGATCAGCACAAGATGCGCGAATTTTTAAATTCCATTAAAACATTTTATGGGCCAACCACTCGTGGCGCATCCCCCCTTCGCTCATCTGAAGGCAACTTCATAATAAATGACGATGAAGGCCTCCTTCAGCGCTGGAAAGAGCACTACCATTCATTGCTCAATCGAAACACCGATGTGGATGTCCTGACTACCCAAAGGTCCCTCAGCATCCAGAGCTGACCCACCTCAGCTATCCTCCATCCCTGGATGAGGTAGCTACTGCCATCAAACAGATGAAAAATAACAAAGCCTCAGTGCCTGATGGAATCCCAGCCGAGGTGTATAGTATAAAGCAGGAGAACCTCTGCTTACCAGCCGTCTCCACTCTCTCCGGAGAATATATAGGAAAAAGAGGAAATCCCCCAAGCTCTTAAAGAACGCCTCCATTGTCAATATCTATAAGAACAAGGGAGACCGGTCAGACTGTAGCAACTACCGTGGGATCTCACTGCTCTCCGTAGCTGGCAAGATTATCGCCCGAGTCCTCCTAAACAGACTCCTTCCATCTACCTAACCAAGCCCTTCGACTCGGTCAACAGGGAAGCACTTTGGTGGACTCTCAGCCGTTTTGGCTGCCCACCAAAAATTCATCGCCAGTATGAGACAACTCACGATGGCATGAACGGCAGTGTCCTGCACAACGGCACCCAGTTTGATTTCTTCCCCATCCAAGCAGGGGTTAAACAAGGGTGTGTACCGACACCAACTCTCTTTTCCATTTTCTTGGCTGCCTTCCTTACTCGTGCCAGTGCCAATTTAGCCGGCGGGTGGACGTCGAGTACCGGGTGAAGTGGAAACTGCTCAACATAAGACGACTCCAGGCAAGAACAAAGGTGTCGGCAGCTTCCATTACTGAGCTTCAGTATGCAGACGACCTCACCCTTGTTGCTCACACTGAACACGACCTACAGGAGATCCTAAACACCTACGCAGATGCGTATGCACACTTCGGCCTTGAGGTGAATGTACGTAAGACTCAGATTCTCCTTCAAACTGCCCCAGGTTCAGACACACCTCCACCATCCATCCAGCTTAACGGTATTATCCTCTCTAATGTTGCCCACTTTCGGTGTCTCGGCTCCCACCTGTTCACCACCGCAGACATCGATGAAGAGATTCAGCACCTGATCAGATGTGCATCTCAAGCTTTTGGCGGACTCCGAAATCGTTTCTTCAGCTGTAGGGAACTGAAATTAGCCACAAAGCTGCACGTATATCGAGCAGTGGTCCTCCTCACTCTGCTATATGGCAGTGAGACATGGGCCACATACAGGAAGAACCCAAAGACACTTATAAACTTTAACCAACGTAGTCTACGTTTCTTCCGAATTTGCTGGGAAGACAAGAGAACAAATGCCAGTATTCTTGCTGACACCCACTGTAGGAGCATCGGGGCTACCATTATCCTTGAATAGCTACGCCGGACTGGCCATGTTACCCGCATGGACGACAGTAGACTGCCAAAGCAGCTACTTTACAGTCACCTAACGAATAGTAAACGTAACGCCGGCGGGCAACTGAAAAGGTATAACGATAGTCTTAAGACAAACCTGAAAAAGTGCCAAATCGACCCCCTCACCTGGGAGTCGGTTACTCCACATCATAACGCTTGGAGGAGCACCACGAGAGAAGGTGTCAATACTTTCGAGTTAGCCCGACTGCAAACCGAGGCAGACAAGCGCCAACGCCGGAAAGACGCTGCTACCGCCCCTCCCGCACTAGATGCAGCCCTCCACATGTGCAACGAATGTGGACGACACTGCCGGTCCTGTATCGGCCTCTTTAGTCACCTCATAACTCACCAACCTAGGTGACTCCCTAATAACTCATATCATTGTATCATAGCTGGATAATCGTCATACTCGATTCCGAGTGACAGCAAAGTAGTAGTAGTAGTAGTAGTAGTGTGTGTGTGTGTGTGTGTGTGTGTGTGTGTGTGTGTGTGTGTGTGTGTGTGTGTGTGTGTGTGTGTGTGTGTGTGTGTGTGTGTGTGTGTGTGTGTGTGTGTGTGTGTGTGTGTTTTCTTTCGAGTAGACATAGAATAAAGAAACCCTGAAATTCACACAAAAATACGTAATAGTTATCACAACTTACCCAACTATAAGACTATAACATCCTTCTCGAGCCTTTTAATACATTTAATAATAATTTAGTTTCAACTGTAAAGCCGCCGGCAAAACTTATCTCCTGCTACGTGAGGTCATAGATCACACCAGACAAAGGCGCCGTAATGTGTGACACGGCCGCAAATAACGTGAACGAGCGGGTCATGAGGGAGGGCCGAGCGCGGTATTGAGAGGTGTTCAAACGCACGGCTGGTCATCCTTCACACCCGGGATATTGTCCGCCCGCTGAGTCCGGGCCGACCTACCCGAGATTAGTTTGGTCAGGTCCGTATCACAACACTTTCAATACACATTATACACTGATTTGTCCTTCATTATGTAGTATATATTCATCTGCAGAACATAATGATCTGCATTTTATTAGAATTTTGTATCTATGGTTAATGTCGTCTGGTGGTAGCGGTCTTGGGGGTGAAGATATCGTCTGGTGGTAGCGGTCTTGGGGGTGAAGATATCGTCTGGTGGTAGCGGTCTTGGGGGTGAAGATATCGTCTGGTGGTAGCGGTCTTGGGGGAAGATATCGAAGATATCGTCTGGTGGTAGGCGGTGAAGATATCGTCTGGTGGTAGCGGTCTTGGGGTGAAGATATCGTCTGGTGGTAGCGGTCTTGGGGTGAATATCGTCTGAGTAGCGGTCTGGGGTGAAGATATCGTCTGGTGGTAGCGGTCTTGGGGATGAAGATATCGTCTGGTGGTAGCGGTCTTAGATGAAAGATATCGTCTGGTGGTAGCGGTCTGGGGTGAAGATATCGTCTGGTGGTAGCGGTCTTGGGGATGAAGATATCGTCTGCGGTAGCGGTCTTGGGGTGAAGATATCGTCTGGTGGTAGCGGTCTTGGGGTGAAGATATCGTCTGGTGGTAGCGGCCCCGGGGTGAAGATATCGTCTGCGGTAGCGGTCTTGGGGCAGGAAGATATCGTCTGCGGTAGCGGTCTGGGGTGAAGATATCGTCTGGTGGTAGCGGTCTGGGGGTGAAGATATCGTCTGGTGGTAGCGGTGTTGGGGGGTGAAGATATCGTCTGCGGTAGTGGTCTTGGGGTGCAAGATATCAGTCTGGTGGTAGCGGTCTTGGGGGTGAAGATATCGTCTGGTGGTAGCGGTCTTGTGAGAAGATATCGTCTGGTAGCGGTCTTGGGGATGAAGATATCGTCTGGTGGTAGCGGTCTTGGGGTGAAGATATCGTCTGGTGGTAGCGGTCTTGGGGATGAAGATATCGTCTGGTGGTAGCGGTCTTTGGGGTGAAGATACGTCTGCGGTAGCGGTCTTGGGATGAAGATATCGTCTGGTGGTAGCGGTCTTGGGGGTGAAGATATCGTCTGGTGGTAGCGGTCTTGGGGGTGAAGATATCGTCTGGTGGTAGCGGTCTTGGGGGTGAAGATATCGTCTGGTGGTAGCGGTCTTGGGGGTGAAGATATCGTCTGGTGGTAGCGGTCTTGGGGTGAATATGTAACTGGTCTGATCGTGTTTTGTATAATGTTGATCATAGTATTACGGTTAGTATCCTCTCTCCTCTGTATGGTGTTGGTGGTCACTCGTTTACATTCATGAGTTACCGCTGTGTAGTATTGGAAGGACGGTGGCACACACACACACACACACACACACACACACACACACACACACACACACACACCAACAAAAAGCTTCAACACTTTTTCTTTGTTTATATCAGGTAGAAATAGTGCCACCAGTTACAGCTTAAAATAAACATAGAGGAGACACTTGGTAGCCTCAGCAAGAAATATATTCTCGAGATGAGCATCCTGTATAACCTGACATACAAATATACTTACACCAACGATTTTATCTGTCCACAAACGCGAAATAAAGTCAAGTCTGACAAAAAAATACTGTTTATAAAGCGCAAAAATAGTAATAAAAGGAAGTATTATAGAAACATGTATGGATGGAAAAGATGTGAAGATACGGACATAGATTTCTATGGTGACCGTGTTGGCTGAGCTGCACCAGACCAAACCAATTTTCGCCTAAGAGGAGCTGTCTGAGGCAGCGACCGCGGGAGTGTGTGATATGATATACAGATATGGAGAGTTCAGGGCTAAAACTTTACCGAGTTTTTTCATCTATTTTTTTTTAATATACCAAACTATTATTATTATTATTATTATTATTATTATTATTATTATTATTATTATTATTATTATTATTATTAACTTAGTTCTTTTGTTTTATTCCTCCGGGTTGGGGTTAAGAGTGGATATCAATTGCGATAATATAAAGGTAATACTCTTGATGTGAAGACCTGCTGCTAAGAAACACTGTAGCTGACGACGGGTTAGTCTTCAAGGTGTTACTACAGTGTGTGTGTGTGTTCTTCTTTAAGCCACTTACCACTCCGTTACAGTTCACCAATAACCTTCACATACACTATATTCCCCTGTACTTTACTTCACTACTCACCTTCCGTTCTTATTGCCTCTTGCACTTTCTGTCCAGTTCCCTAAGTGTGTTGTTTCTCTTAGCTCTGAGATTTAATGTATGGCGGCAGTGTAGGAATACTGTAGATCCTTAACTTCAGTGTACCTGCCTAAGAGTTCGTGAACCCGAACCTGATAGTAGTCAATGTAAGTTACAGTGTCAGCAGATAACCTCCCTCACCTCGAGTACCCCCCATGTGTATCATCCACGTGTATCCCGCACGTGTAACACCTCCCCCACGTGTAGCACCTCCCCCACGTGTAGCACCTCCCCCGACGTCATTAAATAGCTGTCCTGCAGAACACCGCCAAACGTCCAGCTTCACCGGGGAAGATATTCAGTATAGAGGCAGAGAGGTGTCAGTGCACGTCCCTGACCGATAAGCTGTTTTCATCGCTCGTATCTGAGTCAAAAGAAACATTAAGCCTGACACAAAGAAACAATGAGGAGGTAATAATATTCCGTTACTAAATACTAAGGAATGTCCAAATGCTTTTTTTTTTATTCACAGAAAAGAAGAAATAAATATGTATAAATTTCCTTTGTCTCTCCATCTTTTTCTCTCTTTCCCTCTGCCTCTTTCTGTCCTCCAACCTTCATGTTGATTTAGTGTTCACAATGTTAATTACGACTTCTGCCCGCCGTAAAGCAAAGGTAAATTAACATTTCAATGACAGTGATTGTCACCAGCGCAGCGTCTCCAATTAAACTTTCATTCTCTCTCGTTTGACATGCAAATTTCTTGCATTTGCAGCAAAATTATCAACAATTTGGACGATCATTGTTTCCCACTTTGTGAACACATTCGGATATTTAAGCAACGGATCAAAGAGCAATTTGTCTTCTGAATGTCATGATTTATTCGTTAAAACTCAGAAAAAATTCATGGTGATATCACAGTAAAATGTAAAGTTTCAATCATCTAGTCTTTAATTATAGTTATTGTAAGAACTTTTATTACGTATATTTTAATAAGGCATCTCCTAACTTGCCTCTGTCCATAGCAAACCCGTCCAGTTGTCCACCTCCACGAGAAACATTCCTCTGGTGTTAAAACAGGTGAGGTTGTTAAGCCGCACCTCACCTGTACCAGCGAATCATCTCCCCATTCTCTTTATATTCATTCCTCTCTCTTTCTTATTCTCCTCCTATTCTCACTCTCCCTCATACCATATCTCTCTATCCACGTCCTTGATCCGAGATACATATAAAGAAAAAAATAACTGATATAATTAATGGTTCATCTATACACACCTACAGTGAAGGTTGAATGAGGGGGGAGAGGACGATGGACAAAGAGAAACTGTGTGTGTTGACAGTGGTTGTGAGAGAGAGAGAGAGAGTTAGGTGCAGGGATAGATTCAGGAAATTAATGTCATTCAAATGTTACCAACTGGGAAAAAAGAAGTCGGGGTGTCAGTGTGTTCTGGTCCTGCGTTAACCTGTATTGAAAAGACGATAAAGCGTGTTAAAGACCTTTATCTGTGTGTGTTATGATTCCCAGGATGGTGTTGTTGAAGTACAGTAATAAAAGTCTCGTTATACTGGGAATTATAAATCATACATTAATTTATTCTGCTTGTGACATATTTAATCGTCTTTCCTGTTGTTGGTCTAGTGCAGTAAGCTTTGTCTTGTTAGTTTTCCTTCCTAACCTCACCTAACCTAACCTAACCTAGCCTAGCCTAACCTATCTATTAAAACTGTCGCGTATAATTTACCTGGTTTAGGTAGGTGATTGTTGGGACTTATTTCCAAACACATGTCCTATGAAAACCTGTGGACATCAGATTCATCATAGTGGACATTCTACCTTAACTCACTTCATTCTACCTCACCTCACTTCATTCTGCCTCACCTCACTTCATTTTACCTCACCTCATTTCGGTCTACCTTAATTTCATTCTACTTTAACTTCCTTCATTCTACCTTCCCTCACTTCATTCCACCTTAATTCATTTCATTCTACCTTAACTCACTCCATTCTACTTCACCTCACTTCATTCTACCTCACCTCACTTCATTCTACCACACCTCACTTCATTCTACCTTACCTACCTCACTTCTACCTTCTCTGGCGGAGGAAATGTTCACTCAAGAAGTTTAATTTAAATTAGAGTTTTTGTGTGTGTCCTTTTTCCATGTTCATTACGAAGACGAGATACGAGTTGAAAATGTCACCAGTTCATTTTCTTGAATAGGATTTTCAACCATCCAACCAAATGAAGAACATTCAGGGAAGTGTTGAAGGGATGGGACCTTGTTCACACTTCGCAATTTCTGCGAGTGTTGTGAAGTAATGTTTATTGGAGTTTTTTAGGGGTAATACTGAATAATAATAATAATAATAATAATAATAATAATAATAATAATAATAATACTTTATAATAATAATAATACTGTATATTAACAATAATAACAATAATAATAATAATAATAATAATAATGATAATGATAATAATAATATTAATATTAATATTAATAATAATAATGATAATGATAATGATAATAATAATATTAATAATAATAATATTAATAATAATAATAATATTAATAATAATAATAATATTAATATTAATATTATTAATATTAATATTTATAATATTAATATTAATATTAATAATATTAATATTAATATTAATATTAATAATATTAATATTAATATTAATATTAATATTAATATTAATATTAATATTAATATTAACATTAATATTAATATTAATAATATTAATATTAATATTAATATTATTAATATTAGTATTATTAATATTAATATTAATATTAATATTAATATTAATATTAATATTATTAATATATTAATATTAATATTATCAATATCAATATCAATAATAATAATAATAATGATAATGATAATGATAATGATAATGATAATGATAATAATAATATTAATTAATAATAATAATAATATTAATATTAATAGTAATAGTAATAGTATTAATATTAATATTAATATTAATATTAATATTAATATTAATAATAATAATAATAATACAGGTTTGTGGTTTTCTTTCAAGAGTTGAGTTTTATATTTGAGGAGGTGGGGTCGTTCAGGCGAGCTACTTACATTGGTTGTCGTTTATCTGTCTGGTTCAGATTTTACGGTCATTTTTTAACTCTCCTTCGCCATCCCTCTTGTCGACGACAGCGTCACCGACCGTGTATAGACCTGAAGTTTTAACTCAAAGGAAAGCTGTGTTTTGTTCTAATGGTTCGAGGGTAACACTGTGTGTGTGTGTGTGTGCGTGTGTGTTAAGGAATTCTATTGAAAGGTATTTGTAAGATGGTAGTGTTAACGGATCTGGTAACTAGTATATGACAGGTTAACATAAAAGAGTGTCTATGAAGCGACTGAAATGATGTGTTTGAGTAAATAGATAAAGGAATGATAAACACAAGAATAAGGAGGAAATGTGAGAGCGAATGGGGAATTAAAAAGGAAGGTGACAGTCAGGTTTTGGGAAGCTGGTATAAATACACTGAGGAAACAGGGATATAAATAGTGGTAAAATAAGTATATAATCCAGAAATGGATGATAGATGGTGTGAGGGAAAGACTGGTAAGTAGGTAGAGAGATTGGGTGAGGGAGGTGGTGGTGGGCTGTGTGAAGCGACGCGGGTAAACCACAATATTTTGGTGCCATATTGTAGAGATGAACACCGGGCTGGAGC
Source organism: Homarus americanus (assembly GCF_018991925.1). NCBI lineage: Eukaryota > Metazoa > Arthropoda > Malacostraca > Decapoda > Nephropidae > Homarus > Homarus americanus. The sequence goes on along the minus strand of NW_024720811.1, from coordinate 4,407,730 downwards.
ACAACTGTTACAGCACTTACTGAGGATTATGACCCCTCCCCCCCCCTCTCCACACACACTCATACATATAACCCTGTATATATATATATATATAATATATATATATATATATATATATATATATATATATATATATATATATATATATATATATATATATATATATATATATATATATATAATATACGACTGTTTGAATCATCAATATAAAACTATATAAAAGATACAATGTTTTATCCTTTGAAGAAAGATTATATATTTCTTTGCGTCTCCGCCTGGGGCTACACCACCCCTACACGGCTCATAAGTTTCCTTTGAAGCCTAAAGAAAGTCTGAAGGAAAAACATTTTTGCTATGAACAATGACGACTGGATGGGGACACAAAAAGCTGCTCTGTGTACTGTATGGCGAAGCAGCTTAAGGGAGATATTCTTGAATATTTTTTGTGACATTCTTACCGCGTAAAATTTGTCTTTTTTTTTTCTGAACATATATATTGATACTTGATGTTTTATCTACTTGGCATTGCTACCTGTTCTCCTTTACTCCTCTATGGTATTTTAAGTAATATTTCATTGGTTTAGTTGGCTAATTTCTTTATTGAAATTGTAATTAGTTCTTCAGTTAGTAATATTTATAAAGATTTTTGGTGTGTAAAATTTTGCTTCCCTTTAATCATCGTAAAGTAAAGTAATTTTTGTATTACCGCTAATATAAGTACGGGGGATATACTACAGTATTTACAAATTCATGTACGGTACAGACACACAGTACAAATCCACGTACAGGAACACAATACAAGTACACGTACAGACATTAACCAAGACACAGGCAAGATTCAGAGGTGTTGATCAAAGAAGGCTCTCTGTACCAGCACACATGTACAGTTGAAGACACAAACAAAAACACTACAAGTTATACCCAGAGTCGACGATGGGAAAACTGATAAATAATAAATACTAACATATCCCATAACTTATACAGTCCATACTTCAAGAGTGTACAATGATGATAATATTCTACATAAAATTATACAATATTTGTGTATAATGTAAAAACATAACAAAGCCAATAAACTGAAAACATTATATAACTCATCCGTCTCCTGTCACATCCGCGTGTAAACACTCCACTACCATACTCAAGCCCTGACCAAGGTGACTTACTCCAGGTATACAAAGACGGGGGAAAAAAGAAGAGAACTGCAATGGAACAAAGCTCTCAATTTCTACGTAAGCTCGAGACTTTTCCGGAAATTGGTGGCTTAGTGAGGATCACCAGCACGAAAGACAAACTATTGCCACGTCATTTCCCGTGTGATATTGACGGGAAATACCGAGAAATTTTAAGTGTGATTTACTCAACAAAACCTTAAGATATGAGGCAATGATGATATTTAGTATAATTTTTTTTAACACTATCTAAAGTATTATGTATAGTGTATAGTATTCATAAGGTCTATAATATCTAGTGAATTGTACAGTTTCTATTGTATATACTAGTTTATGTATTATACTGTAACGTCAATTACAGTTGTTCTTTCCACAGAGGGTTGTGTATGTAGTCTCTTGTTAGGTTTGGTACATCTGCTCACCCCATACACTTGACCTATGAGTAAGGCTGGCAGACCCATTCGCAGTATGGTTTAACTACGATACTAAATCTGATGTGCGTGCGTGTGTGCGTGTGAGTGTGTTTAATTCACGTATACGTACACGTTCTTACACAAACTCCTCATGTACCGTACGTGTTCATTGGTCATGTGTGTAAGAGAAATAATGCCGCTATGCTCGCTTTAATAACTTGGACTACACGGCCATTAACGCTTCACGAGCCGAATAATACTAAATTTACGATATTTTTTATGAGTGTTTATATTTCTAATGAGCTTTTATCGCCTCCGTGGTTTTTATTAATTTTTAAACGGTTCGGATGGGCATTAACGCGCTATTATTAACTATTAGTAATATTCATTCGCGTAATATAAGGATATTTAATATAATTATACTAGGAATATTTGAAAAAAAGTTATTACTAAGGCTCCATATAATTCTATAATCTATAATCATCATTAATAATATCAGTAAAATTATACACAAGATTATTATTATACAACTCTTTCATTTATAATTTTCCCCCTAAAATTATAAATATTTTAATTTTTAGTAATGAAATTCACAAACCGATCTTAAACTTCCCTCCTTGTGTGTATATTGTACTCGCTAGTTACCGCCCTCAGCCTCGCCCAATACTCTAAGGTAAAATGCTATCAACTGAATCACTGTAGAAGAGCCCACCATGTTTTACCTGGGTTTAAACGTGTCATATCTTACTTGTGCTTTAAGGTCGAATTTCCAGGTATTCTTTCCTTATGTATACATGTATAAAATTTATGGTAAGTTTAGAATGTTTATGTATATGCTTAGACACCCACCCACACACACACACACAAGGCATCTTTAGGCTCGCTTATAGTGAAGATTAATGGAGCCACAAGTAGCCAAGGTTTTATCACACGGGGAACAGATCGTCACCAGGCTGGCTAAAAGCACTGTCTACTGGCCCGAGTTATTACTGAAAGTTTTACTGCACGCTGGCATTTTGTGAGAGGGTGGGAGAGGGGAGAGAAGGGGAGTGAAGGAGGGAGAGGGCAGAGAGAGGGAGGGAAAGTGGGAGTGGGGTAGGGAGAGGGGTATGTATTTATAATTTAATTTTTATATATTGCAAGTGTTAGTGTAGATCCTTTTCTCTAAGGCGCTGTGAGATTCTGAACCAACACGCCTCGAGTTCTGTGTTGGCTGACTCTGACCTTGAGTCTGGTACTGGTAGAGTTAGATCTAAGAGAAAAGTAAATAGAAACGTACTTTAAATTCTAGTCTCTTTCACCTCCCGCTCCCACCCACCTGGTGTCGCTAAGTTCCCTGGGCTCACCTCCATGCATTTCCCTCTGAACATCCATCCATGTCTGGTGCACATAATATGTTCACTATTCAGGCACTCAAAAGTTACAACAACTCCTTGAGAATACTACCGTAATTTCTTACCTCAAAAATCATTGCAAGCTGTGGGCGCCTGTGTAAACAGAACCCCCGGCTTCCCGCTCAGCTGACCGGCAACCATTTTCTTCCATTTCTATCAATGGTAGACTTAACTGAACAGTGTGGACCTCATAATAATTATTGTGCTGCGCTCGAAGTTGAGTTAACCCTGTCACAGCGGGAGGTTAACCTAAGCTGAATAAAATCGTCTGGCGGAAGCCAGAATAAAATGGCAAGTGCGTGACACGCGGTGAAAGGGTTAATTAGTTTGTTTAACGACCTATCACCGTACACATTTTACCACTTCTGAGTGGGGGGCCCACTGGGATGGCCAATCAGATTTCGGGGGGGGGGGCGTGGCCATCCCCTGGACACGCCGCTGACCTGACCTAACCTAACCTAACCAGGAGACGCAGCCCCAGGATGATTTACTCACAGTAGTTAATATTTGGTGAAAAATATGAAGCCTCGTAACTCTTCAATTTGTATCCCGGCTTCAGCTTCACGTTATGCTAGTGTCGACTTGGCTTCTGTTTTTGTTTACATCGTGGAAAAAATCCTTCCCCCAATCAACCGGAACAACTCTGGTTTGACGTCATTTTGCATTTCAGGTGAACTTTGCCTCGTTAATTAGCTAACAAACGCTGTGATTGGTTAACATGGATTTCAATAGTCTATTTTGGAATTCGGCGTTCCATTTACATCGATAAAATGCTGTGTCGGCTGTTTTGTAAAGCTTGATCATTGTCGTTTTTGCATACCAGTCAGCGCAACAACAGTATTTTTGTTGTTTTTTTGGAAGGTGAGCAAAATCAGAAACAAAAAACAAACGTGAACACTGGACACACAACGTAGTCAGTCACTGTCTGGTAATTTATATTAGTATGTGAGAAACGGGATGATCGTCTTTGTGTGTATGTACCAATAGACTTTAAGGACCTGACTCGTGTGTGTGTGTGTGTGTGTGTGTGTGAGTGTGTAATAATAATAAAATAAAATAATAATAAAAGGTTTATTAATAGAGTTGCAGCCGGTGGCTGAAAATATACAGACTTACATTTGATTTAGACAATGATATAATATGCGTTGAATACATTTACAGGGCTGTACAGTTCATAAATTAGGAGTTGTTTATTATTTTAACAATAGATGGGATGGTTCTATTCTTATATGTGTGTGTGTGTGTGTGTGTGTGCGCGCGCGCGCGCTTATACCTGTACCTGTATGAGAACGGATCAAAATGAATTAATTTTAAAGGTACACTAAACTGACCTCCCTGGATTGCTGAGTTAACTTTGATATTCATATTTCACTTCCCTACCAAGCCTCAGTATTACTCTTACTTCACTATGTCAACGTTTAATCAGTCGTTACAATAAGTTGCGATTAAGTAACTCCTCCCCCTCATAACCTGACTCATGAGGGGTTATTTACATAGCCGATCTTAGAGTAGAAATAAAATAATAAAAATAATATCATATCTCTGTACACGCGAGCTTGAGGTCGTAGACAGCTAAGAAAACGTCAAAATCTAGTTTAAAAGGTCGAGACAGACAGACAGACAAGAGACAGAAAGCGAGATAAGCGACACAAACCGGTAAAGACAGAAACCCTAACTAAAAATAAAACGAAAAAAAAAAGAGACTCTCTCTCTCTCTCTCTCTCTCACTCTCTCTCTCTCTCTCTCTCTCTCCGTCGTCTCTACACTAAACAGGTAAACAGAATTGGGTTGGTCAGTCTCCCTAACACAGATAACGACAAAGTATTGTGTCCTCAGTAATGTGATTGGACAAGTTACTCACCAAAAAAGTCGGGAGTATTTGATCAAGCTGTGGTCTTTCGTATCTAAATGTGTTTGTTGTTGTTCTTGTGATGTTTATTGAGAAGTATTTGTTTGTTTTTGTTAGGTTGGACTTTGTATTGTTGGGAGGGTCTTTTTTTTTTATAAAGGTCTTTGTTTTTGTTTCTGATAGGTTGGTCTTTTTTTTGGTCTTTTTTTGGTGTATTCTGGGAGTCTTCGTTGGTATTTTATTAGTGGTAGTCTTTTATTGTGTTATGTTGCGGGGTCTTTCTTGTTGTCCATGCGTTGTGTTGAAGACCTCCATTATGTATAATATATCAATATCTATTACTACATTGTATTTAGGGGTCTTAATATCCTTATACACTATACATCTTATTAGTAAGAATAATTCACTACCGTTTCATCTATTCTTCACTTCAATACGATTATTATCATTTGCTGTTTGTTTACTTATTCATCTAGCAAAAGACTTCTATTATTAGTTATTGTTATGTTGTCCTAATGAAGGGTAATGTAAGTGAAAAGATATTTGGGACGAGTCAGTACAGTGCGTGTGAGGACAGACAGACAGATGGATAAACCCCAAATAGCAATGTTATCCCAGCCTTCTACGTTTTTGGTAATTCAAAAGGGAAAAAGCCAACAGGTGTAGCATTAGTATGAGAAGAAAGTGAGTGATGTGTGGCAGCTGATTGAATTAACTTGCCTCGACTAGAAGATGAAAACTGTAATTTGACCAATCAGTGTATATGCATCTCCTGAGGCAGTAAAGTCTTAGACGTGGTGGTGGTGGAGGAAATCTAAGGCTGATATACCGGGAAATAAAGTCTGGAATTGCTTAGAGTGATGAGGGAAAAAAGTATAAAGTGTGGGAATAAAGTCAGATATAACTGGATATTTTAGATGTAGGTGTAATGGAACAAAAAAAAAAGTCAATCGTATATGGGAGTAAAGTCTATATTGTGGTAAATAAAATCAAGGGTTTATTTTGGAAATAAAGTCTCTATGGTGAGAAATAAAGTCCAAGAACTGAATTATCAAGACGTAGTGAAATAAACTCAAGACAATATGACAATAAACTCGTGTATGGCGGGGGATGTAAACTCCAAGATGCGGGAAGTGCAGTAAAAAAGAAAAAGAAAAAAGTACAAGATATTACATAACAGAGAGAGAGAGAGAGAGAGAGAGAGAGAGAGAGAGAGAGAGAGAGAGAGAGAGAGAGAGTGTGTGTGTTTATAAGTGAGGTGTTTCATCTGAGACCTGATGATAGATTTAAAACTCTAGAAAGTATATAAACAAATACTTTTTAAAACATCAATTTAGAGAGCATTGTATGTACATCTGCTATCAGAGGTAAATAATGTCGGCAGGAGTGACGATATCAAAAACAAAAGTGATACATTATAAGTTTTTACATGTATAAGCTTGCGTGTACATATTCTCAACAAGAGTAAATCGTGGCATTAACTTACGCTTCATTAATCTGCTGCAGTAATAAGCTGTAATTATCCATTAATGTGCAGGAGCGCCTCAGCTGGCGTATATTACCTTGTCTCCAACGTCTCTCTTCCCTAATGAGTCTTGTTGCTCTCGTAAACTACAATACCTTTCTATTTTGTTTATTTATTATCATCATTACTTTACACTTAGTAACATACGTGGTACTGCAGCGTTACACACAGTCATCAGGTTCCAGGCATTTTTTCCTCCTGTAAACCTGAGCATTACAGATTCTGTCAGATCTCTGGCCAAAACCTATTCAATGAAACTCAGACTGGTGTCATCTCTGGGTAGTACTGTTGTGTTATTGTTCTTCATCTCCTTGACTCGGGGTAGAAAAACAGCTTCAAAACAATCATTAATAGATAATTTACCATCAATCATCCATTTTTTCACATCCTGCTGAGATAATTCCTTGTTTTCTCACTTCTTCTGCCGAGATGCTCTCAATAGCCCCGTCAGCTCGTACCCACCACCGACCTACACTGCGACGGGATCTGGGAGGGTCGATGTCCCCTTTAGTCTAGGCCAGATGCGTTTTAAATTAACCCAAAACAAATTAGTATTTTTTTTTTTCGAGCAGAGGAAGCCCTACGGTATGCTTGGGAAAAATCTACAATAATCGGCATTTTACATAATTCCATTGTTCAGTTACACCGAAGGAAACCATTCATTAAATTTTGCAAACTAATCAGGAATCAGAGAAATACCAACTTAAAACAATTAACACTTATTGAATTTTCAGTAAAAGAAGAATATAGACAAAATGACATTGCATAGTGCTCTGACCCGCATAGTTTAGACACTTATCCACCTTGATCCTATAATACTGCCCTTCCTCCGTTCACAAAAGCATCTCCTAACATTCACTCATAATACCGGTGGGTAAACTAATACCAAACCTAAGATGAACAATGGATGAAATAAAATTAGTCACTTTCCTCATCTCGCATCTCTGTTAGGTATGAAAGAGAAGACCAAATATTAACAAAATACCTTACATCTTTACAATTACATATTAACAAAATACCTTACATCTTTACAATTACATATTAACAAAATACCTTACATCTTTACAATTACAATATTCACAACTAAATATTTCTTTATGTAAGTGAATAATATTATGTGATTACAAAATATTTTGCAGTTATATAGACCCAATATAATTCATATCCAATGCCAAAAAATAAACTTCTTATTGCAAGGGATGTACAGCTTTCATATTTACTTCATATAACACACGTACTACAACACCTTTCATACAGAACTTGATGTGAAAGGTTTTGTAAAAATTAATTTAGTTTTGAAAGGTTATTTCTTAAACTTAAGGTGTATGGTCTTAGCCTTGTAATCAAGAAGACAACAATATTTTCCTAGGAAGCTGCTCCCCATTTGAAAATCATAGGCACCTAAATTGCCGACATAGAGTTCATCCACGGTCATAAAATCTACTTTTCCTTTAAAAAAAATCTACTTTCGAGGGTTGTTTTCCCCAGTCACGGTCCTATGCCAGAAGCTCCCTTGAAATTACGAAGTAAAGGGAAGAAGAATTTACAATAATTATCAGTTGAGGCTCGATGAATTTGCGGTGGAAATACGCCTTTAGGTTGTAAGTTTCCTTAATCGTTAACTCAGCTTCTGCCCGCTCCTGTTCTTTTAACGTCTTGAAGAATTAATTCTCTTATTATGTAGTAAATTCATGAACGATTCTATTTTGTCTTAGTATTGCGGTTCCCCAAATGTTGTGTTCCAGTACTGGTGCTTGAATTCTGGAGGGAATATTTTGACTACGGACGCTACATATATTCCTCTTGAAAACATAATATGAACGTCTTTGACTGTTCCCATGCGTAAGTTCTTGACATGATAATACAATTCTTGATATTGTTCAACTGTCCAAGTTACCGGTTCTTGAATAAGTCCCAAACGCTGAGCCGTCTCGTAGGGGAGGTAGATGCCAGACAATCCCGAATCAACCAACATGTCACATGGGGTAGAGTCGCAGGGTGCTTGCGTCCCCATCATATTAGTTAAACACCCATTTATTTAACTTTCTGAATGAAGGGTTCTATAATAGGTGTGAGAATGATGATGGGTGTGTGTGTGTGATGGTGTGTGAATGATGAAGTGAGTGATGATGGTGGTGATGGTGATGGTGGTGATGTGTGATGGTGGTGATGAGTGATGGTGGTGATGTGTGATGGTGGTGATGTGTGATGGTGGTGATGTGTGATGGTGGTGATGTGTGATGGTGGTGATGTGTGATGGTGGTGATGTGTGGTGGTGGTGATGTGATGGTGGTGTGTGGTGGTATGTGTGTGATGTGTGATGTGTGATGGTGGTGATGTGGTGGTGGTGATGTGTGATGGTGGTGATGTGTGTGGTGGTGATGTGATGGATGATGTGTGATGTGTGGTGATGTGTGATGGTGATGTGATGGTGGTGATGTGTGGTGGTGGTGATGTGGGATGGTGATGTGTGATAGTGGTGATCTGTGATGGTGATGTGTGGTAGTGAAGATTAGGTAATGATGGTGTTTTATGTGGTACTGAAGATGTGTGATGGTGGTGTGTGTGGTAGTGAAAGTGTGTGATGTGTTGTGGTTATGAGGTTGGTTGTAACTTAAAAGGCATCATATAGTTGAGGGGAAATTAGGGCTGGACTGCACAGTTGTATTTCGGCAGATTTTCATCCTATTATTAATTAATATTTCTACCACACAGGAAACATAAAACCATTTGTTTAATAATTTGTTTTGGGTTCAGCCTTCAGCAGCTCGTTTTTACATATTCTTTTAAGGTAAAGGATTTTTTTTAATTAATATTTTTAAGTCATTGGGCAATGCTAAATAATTTTTCTTAAGATTTGTCTTCCCTGTAATAAATATTTTATCAGGGCAGGGTGTGAGTTATATGATTGGGATATACTAATAACACTACTTGTCATCACATATTATGCCTGAACCACAAAATGGGATAAAACTCTTCTTAATACCTAAGATCTTCGGGGTACTTACATGCCAAATACTGTCAAGTGGTCAAGACTTTTGACCCCGACTGTACATAAAAGCATGGAGTTTTGAGCGTTAAGAATGTTATAACACCTCACTACCTTCGTCACCACCTTGAGCTAGACACTTACACCGTCATACAACAGCGGTAGATGAACCCAAGATGCCCTCGAGTACAGTATATATATATAGAAGAGAATTCACTAATATTGTAATCTGTTTAAGCAACTTAAAAATGATTTTTGCCTCGGATAAAGGCAGCGCAGCAAGAATGGCCGGGCATGCAGGAAATAGGTTAATTTCCTTCTGCCTGTAAATCGCCTCGTAAATGTGATAAAATACACATGCATTAACTATAGCACTCGGGGGCGGTGAGCGTGCTGCTGACGGCGGCTTGCACGTCCTACTCACACCCCGGAATACAGGCTATCAGGCAACGCGACATACTCGTCCTAGATGCTATCCAAAAATAATTTGCCTGAAGGAAGACTCGCCAAAAAATCATGCGTAATTCTGTTTTTAAGTGAGTGACTGTAAAGGAGGACATGCAGCTGCAGTTTGTGTTCACTGAAATTCTCATGTTTCTTTTGAAGTTAACTTTAGTTTAGGTAAGGTAATTAATTTTGTTGTCAGGTGAGATGACCTATAGTTTAGCAATCTTAATAGACCCTAATGCAATCTTTTCTAACATTAGGAGGGTCCCACTCTTATTGGGCCAGGATTAGGTTAAGTTAGGTTAGGTTAGACACGAGTCTACGTCACTTTCAAATTTTCACTTTATTTCTCTGGCAAAAGTCTTACACTTACATATTATAAACAAATCTGGACCTACGGACGGTACGCTCCCCCCATACCCCTCTCATCCCCTCCCTACCCAATACCCCTCTCATTCCCTCCCTACCCCCTACCCCTCTCATTCCCTCCCTACCCCTCTCATCCCCTACCCCTCTCATCCCTCCTACCCCTCATCCCTCCCTGCCCCACCCCCCACCCTCTCATTCCTCCCTACTCCCCCTCCCTACCTCTCATCCCCTCCCTACCCCCTCTCATCCCCTCCCCTACCCCCTCTCATCCCCTCCCTACCCCTCCCTTCCACCTCCCTACCCCCTACCCCCTACCCCTCTCATCCCCTCCCCTACCCTCCTCATCCCCTCCCCACCCCTCATCCCCTCCCCCTACCCCTCATCCCTCCCTACCCCTCATTCCCTCCCTACCCCTCTCATCCCCTCCCACCCCTACCCCCACCCCTACCCCTCCCACCTCCCCCCCTACCCCTCCCACCCCCACCCCCCACCCCCACCCTCCCCCACCTCCCACCCCCCCTCCCTCCCTACCCCCTCCCTCCCCCCCCTCCCACCCCCTACCCCACCTCCCACTCCCACCCCCTCCCACCCCCCCAAAAACACACACACACACACACACACACGCACACAGAAAAACGGTGCGGTTAACTGCAGTGTATTAACTTGGTTGCTAAATATACCTCCGTGAATGGAAACTGTTGTGTGGGAGAGTATAATGTAAGCTGGGAGTTAGCGCCAATATTTTACCTTAATGGCGCCTCTCAAATAAAATTGGACAAGAGGGAAACATTAACAGAAAAGCTTTACAAGAATAACAGTTAAACTATACTATTTTTTCCTTATTTCGTTTTTTTTTTTCCATTCTCTTCTCCTATTTACCGTTTATATTTACCTTTTTCGTTGTATATATTGTGAAGATGTACAGGTATTTCAATATAACAGAACCTAGGCCTATACACACTGTTAATGGCGCAGAGTTTATAACAGAACCTGGAACTATACACACTGTTAATGACGCAGAGTTTATAACAGAACCTGGAACTATACACACTGTTAATGACGCAGAGTTTATAACAGAACCTGGAACTATACACACTGTTAATGACGCAGAGTTTATAACAGAATCTGGAACTATACACACTGTTAATGACGCAGAGTTTATAACAGAACCTGGAACTATACACACTGTTAATGACGCAGAGTTTATAACAGAACCTAGACCTATACACACTGTTAATGACGCAGAGTTTATAACAGAACCTGGACCTATACACACTGTTAATGACGCAGAGTTTATAAATTTTGGACCTATACACACTGTTAATGACGCAGAGTTTATAACAGAACCTAGGCCTATACACACTGTTAATGGCGCAGAGTTTATAACAGAACCTGGAACTATACACACTGTTAATGACGCAGAGTTTATAACAGAACCTGGAACTATACACACTGTTAATGACGCAGAGTTTATAACAGAACCTGGAACTATACACACTGTTAATGACGCAGAGTTTATAACAGAATCTGGAACTATACACACTGTTAATGACGCAGAGTTTATAACAGAACCTGGAACTATACACACTGTTAATGACGCAGAGTTTATAACAGAACCTAGACCTATACACACTGTTAATGACGCAGAGTTTATAACAGAACCTGGACCTATACACACTGTTAATGACGCAGAGTTGAGTAATGGTATGATGTTCCTCGTTTAGTTAATAATAGGAGAGATGCAGGAGGATTATACAGTACTGGTCATTAGGAGGGAAGGGAAGGGGGGGGGGGAGGGGGAATTACATCAGGTACTTAGTAGGTGAGATAGACTTAATTACCCAGGTGTCTCAGGTGTCTCTATCAGTATAATTATATTCTCGGAAATGTCTCGTTGTTAGTACTATGGTAATTAATAACTCTTTCATTGATTTATGCTTCATTCTCTTTTTATATATAATAAAAATTCAAGTAATTAATTAAAGGCGGATAAGGACTTTTTCATTTTATTATCGGACGCTAAAATTTTACTAATAATTAAATCACATATTTTCTTGAGTCATTTTCGTAAACTTTTATTCCTAACTAATACGTCCGTATTATTAAACAACATCTTCCCTTGAAGAGGGTCGTCGTGTTTCAACCCGAGTTTTAAATAAAATTAGTACTGAGGGACACCGCAGTACAGTACTTAACTGGGTGGTGTGGCGGTAAATTAACTAATTCCAATAAAATTAATTTATAATATTGGAATTAGTTAATTTACCGCCACACCGTGCAATGCTGCTATGTTCTCAAGTGCTTGACTGGGCGATAATCTTTTACCATTTCTTTTCCTTCCGAGTCACAGATCCCCCTCGTATTGTACCTAAATAAACCTGGTTAACTGCCGTTATCCCAAGAAAACGGCTGCTAAATACGATGGTAAAAGCGGCTATCGTCCTGAGAAAATCAGTGATGGTTGCAGCTATCGTCGTGAGAAAATCGGTGATAAATGCGGCGATCGTCGTGAGAAAATCGGTGATAAATGCGGTTATCGTCCCTCCTGAATTAAAACAGACGACACGGCTTCCCCAGCGTGTACACTGAATTTTTCCTACACGGGAACACGACACCAACGTCCAGCCGCAGTTAGTGTCGGCTATTTCTGGCGGCTTATTATTTCCTGAGTGGAGAGACTGACTCATGGTTTGACTTGACTTAACTTGACGCTGTGGGTGTGTGTAGATATGCATGTTCACCGTGGCATACATGAGACACACACACACACACACAGGTCTCGTAAGGTTGTCTGCCTACACATATAGTAATGCTCTGGGTGTTTCTTGACCTCGGTGATAGTGGAGTAGATTATACAGATGCTCTCAGAGGACGTGTGTCAACAGGGCATCAACGACACCTTACTCTCATGGTCTTTATCTGGACGAGTTGTTGATCTTTTTATCTGTTTTGTATTAGTATATTGTGCACAGGAGATCCATAACTTCATACTGTGGTGTGTGTGTGTGTGTGTGTGTGTGTGTGTGTGTGTGTGTGTGTGTGTGTGTCAAGGAGTAATGGGCTGATGTGAAGCATTTGTTTATTTGTCATCATATAGGCAGCTCAATACAAGCTCTCCCTGACCAAACTGATGGAAGTTTATTGTGGGTGAGGGATGAATATTTACAATTATGATCTAAAGCAAGTCATTTGAAAGTATATACCCACATAATTAACTGAAACAATAGCAAAAATAATACCAGGAAATGTATTACTGATCCTCCCTCAGCGAGCGTGAAACAACCGCCAGAAATATTTCTTTAAAAGTGTGAAAAAGAAAAGCAAAGAATGACGATCATTCAGTAAAATCCTCAGTGGTGTTCCGAGGAAAATATTATTGATAGTAAAATATGTGGAATGAAAGCCTGCAGGATATTTTAGGACCGTCTTCAGGGGGAAAAAGTATTTGCGACAGACAACAATTTGATATGAAAAACAAAAATAAATTCTTCAGCCCTCAGCCTTACTTGTTATGAATATTAAGGCATCAAAGGAGTTTTATATCGCGCTCACACACAAACACACACACACACACACTCACACACACACACACACACACACACACACACACACACTCTAACAGGAAGTCTATGGTGTAGCTCAAGAAACTCTCCTTCACTTCCTCCTTGACAATTGCTTTCTCGACGTCCGATTGAAATGAAACTCAGAAGATATTTTTACCATTCCTGAAATTCCACACTGTGTCCAGACTCACTAAACATAAAAGAAGAAGGAAAATCTTACGGGTATCAATACAACATCCCCCTCTTACTTCCTTGGTGGATTAAGGCGTTTGTCCTGTGTTTGTTTACATCTGTCGTTCTTTCTCAACCTATCGCACTGTGGCAACGATCTTGGTTATTCTCACCAACAATATGCCCTGAAACTAAAAGGATTCCACACTATGTAACCAAAGATTCCTGATGAGGTGAATATTAAAACTATCAGGGTATGTTTGTTTTTTCTGATTTATATATAAGTATGCTGAGCGTTTCATAGGTTTATATTTGTCTTTGGTTTATAGTTTTATTATTCAGTTAGTAATAAAGACTTTGGTGATTCGTTGTTAAATAATTCTATAAGTTAATGTTAAATACGAGTGGTTAAGTTTATTTTATGGTGTATTCCGTCTAGTAATTATATTTGTTCTAAGTAAGGCTGAAAGAAACCTTGTTATTCTGTTGTGTAATTCATGATCAATACGCTCGATCCTTCTGAGAAACTGAATCATAATGTTTTTCGTTTGTCTCTGTCTTGTGGTACATCAAAGGCGGGGAGAGATGAGACGGCGGCGCTTGTGTTCCCAGCAGACAATTTCACCTTAGACTCGTATTGTTAGTTGTTTATTTACCTTAAAACTTTACGACATAAATATACTTTTCTACTACAACTCGTATAATGGATTTCTTAGGTAAAAGTTGCTGAAAAATGTCCGTAAATCGAAAATTCGTAAATTGAAGTAGATTTTCACATTGACTACCATTATAAATTAGGAGATACGTTCCTACGAGAGAGAGAGAGAGAGAGAGAGAGAGATCCTGTCTACCCAGCGGTAATTAAAATCTGGATGTTTACTTACAGAGACTGAACTCCATTACAGATGATAGGTAAACTTTTATGGGTTACAAATGTTAAATGAATGTTGAATGTTGTACAGTGTTATTGTGGTTTAAATATCACAGGGCGGGGGGGGGGGGGGGTCCAGACGTAGCAGACGGTCCTTGGCGACTGAACGTTTCTAGGAATTAGTAGAACCCCCTTGGCCAGGTAACCAGGTATCAGGTACTCTTTTTGGCCAGGTAACCATGTACCGCTTATCACCCTTGGCCAGGTCACTTATCGTTGGATTACTAACCCTTCCTACCCTGACAACTCGGTAATAAAGACTCCTTCCCCAGGTATCATATATCTTCTCTCACCAGGTGACTATCGATTGTCCTCCCTCGCCAGGTAAAATATCATCAAGCCATTATGAAGGTATTGTAACTAAATCACACAGATCTTCCTCATCGGGTAACTAGGTATCGTATACTTTCCCTTTGACCACGTAACGGATTGTAGGTAGGGCACTAAACTAGTATCGTAAGTCGGGTCTGAATAATGGAGAAGCTTTGCTAGGAGTAAACACGTTACCTCCCGCATACATGAATAAGTAATGCTCTTTGGTAAATGGAGCGACGTTCACAGAATGCAGTAAAAATCCGCGGATTAAATGTAGATCGCAATTTTGCCACGTAGTGAATAAACTTTGGCTCTGACAGTATGTTTTGCCTTGTGATGGATGGGATCAAGCGGCGGGCCCTTGTATAGAGAGTAACAAAATATCCGTCGCTTCACCTTCCGTTTTGCTACACAGATAAACAAAAATTTTCCTCACATAACTTACTTTGGAGTCTCATGAGATTAAAAATACTTATAATCTTAAAAAGTTGTATATTTTGGTTAGGAAGTAAGCATAACAACGATGAATAGAAAGTACATAGTTTCATAATGTTTGAACCTAAAAAAACAACAACTTATCCTCGTTTCATTTGTGTGAGGAAAATTGCTTAAATGAGGGAGAGAATATGAAGGAAAAGTCCAAATAGGGAGAGAATATGAAGGAAAAGTCCAAATAGGGAGAGGATATGAAGGAAAAGTCCAAATAGGGAGAGAATATGAAGGAAAAAGTCCAAATAGGGAGAGAATATGAAGGAAAAGTCCAAATAGGGAGAGAATATGAAGGAAAAAGTCCAAATAGGGAGATAATATGAAGGAAAAGTCCAAATAGGGAGAGAATATGAAGGAAAAGTCCAAATAGGGAGAGAATATGAAGGAAAAGTCCATTTAGGGAGAGAATATGAAGGAAAAAGTCCAAATAGGGAGAGAATAAGAAGGAAAAGTCCAAATAGGGAGAGAATATGAAGGAAAAGTCCAAATAGGGAGAGAGAATATGAAGGAAAAAGTCCAAATGGAGATAATATGAAGGAAAATCCCAATTAGGAGAGAATATGAGGAAAAAGATCCAAATAGGGAGAAGATATGAAGGAAAAAAGTCCAATTAGGGAGAGAATAAGAAGGAATAAGTCCAAATAGGGAGAGAATATGAAGGAAAAAGT
>NW_024720811.1:4271435-4386435 GCF_018991925.1 Homarus americanus | reverse complement strand
AGAGTTACACAATTAAATAATCCCGTATGTACTAATTGTTCATAAACATCTTCCTTGTTCCCTGGATCAAATATCGTCATCAAGAATAAATAAAAAGGATTACAGCATAAGTCTTAACCTTGGGCGATGATCAAGGTGAAATTACTGATTAGGCACACCTGAAGGGGAGGCTACAGAGGCGATGTTGTATAATTGTTAATGTATAATGAACTACGAGACGTCATAAAAGTCCAAGCTTTCCTGTGTTACTTTTATCTTGAAGGAATAATAATAATAATAATAATAATAATAATAATAATAATAATAATAATAATAATAATAATAATAATAATAATAATAATAATAATAATAATAATAATAATAATAATCCCTATATAATCGTTATTGTTCATCTGTTTCTTTTTTTTTTTCCTCTTATTTCTCCTTTTCTTCTCGTAATCTCTTTTTCTTCCCGTTCTTTATATCTCTTATCCTTTCCTCTCTCTCTCTCTCTCTCTCTCTCTCTCCTCTCCCCAAGCACTGATCACTGAGGTTGCGGAGATCCACCTCGTATTACAGGTCATTCAGACAGACACGAAAAAGACTTGAATGAAACTTTGAGTCCTATCTGGAGATCGATGTCCCTTATGAGGTATTACTAAGAGTATGAATCACTGAGTTGAATACATATTGATGAGACTCCTGGCTGTGTAAAAGATTCAATATCAGAGTTTCGAACCATGTAAATGACTCCTGGGTGTATAAAAGAGAAAAAATTCGAATCTTATAAATGAAATTCGTATATGTGTCACAATACTTTGAATAGGAAGAGTTCGAAATCCAGTCAATGAAACTCCGAGACGAGTATGTTCGAAATATAAGGTTCGAAGCAGTTCCGTTTAGTCGACTGGTGGTAAAAATCCTTAAGATATAAAAATACTCGTACCAAAATGATTGTTATGACCACTATCCCAGGACCACCTCATGCTGATTTTTGCACGATTCTCACAGTTTAATGGACGAAGTGAATGTGCTCTCTCTCTCTCTCTCTCTCTCTCGTTCTCGTTCTCACTGTCTCTCGTTCTCTTTCTCACTGTCTCTTTGTCTCTTTCTGTATATATCTGATTGAATGTCCGTCTGATTGTGTTTATATAGTCTGTTTGTCTGGAATATTTCTCAGTAGGTGTTCGTTTTATGTGTTGTATGTGTGTTTGTAAGTTGTGTTGTATGTGTGCTGTGTTGCTATCAGTCATAAGTATAAGAAAACACCCAAATACATGGCTGATTAGGTTAGGTTAGGTTATATGTAAACATTAGTACATATTTTTGGGATAATTTACAAAAGAAATTTGTCTGGAACATAACAAAAAAGACGCAATTATGTAAACAGACGTAACAAACTAGATTAGATTAGGTTAGGTTAGGTTAGGTGTTAGGTTAGGTTGGCCCCGTACTGTAGGTAATTAGGTTAGGTTGGTTAGCCCCCTGTAGCTAATTAGGTTGGGTTGGGTTGGCCCCGTACTGTAGCTAATTAGGTTAGGTTAGGTTGGCCCCGTACTGTAGCTAATTAGGTTGGGTTAGCCCGTACTGTAGCTAATTAGGTTGGGATTGGTTAGCCCGTACTGTAGCTAATTTAGGTTAGGTTAGCCCTTTGTAGCTAATTAGGTTAGGTTAGCCCCGTACTGTAGCTAATTAGGTTAGGTTAGGTGCCCGTACTGTAGCTAATTAGGTTAGGTTAGCCCCGTACTGTAGCTAATTAGGTTAGGTTAGCCCCGTACTGTAGCTATGATGTCTCAGTTATATAAACTTTGAGGTTTATTTATCTATTACAAGTTTAATTGCTGTGGTTAGGTTTTATTTAATACATATGTGGATATTTTACAGGAATTGTTATTATAAGTGTTATTGCTGGTTTTGTTATTATTTATTGACGGTGTTGCTCGTTCAAGATGATTTTGTTGTTGTTTTTGTTGTTGTTCTTCTTCCTGATGTTTTTGCCGATAATATTTCTCATATAATAGTTATTTTTGTTGTTATTGTTGTTGATATTGTTGCAGTGGTTATTGCTGTTGTTGTTATTACTGTTGTTGTTTTCACATAATTATCTCTCCTCCTTCAGGTTATTATATTATCTCGTTCCTCCTCTTCCTCCTCTACCTTCAAATTTCCACATTATTTACCTCCTCATCTTCTCCTCCTTCCTCCAAAACCACAATATCTCTCTCTCCTCCAACCCTTCTCTTCTCTTCCTCCAAATCCACATTATCTCTCTCCCCTCCTCCTCCAAATCCACATTATCTCTCTCCTCCTCCTCCTCCAAATCCACATTATCTCTCTCCTCCTCCTCCTCCAAATCCACATTATCTCTCTCATCTCTCCTCGATCTCTGGATACACCCCGAAGTATACCCACCAGCGAGACACCCTACGAGATATATGTGTAGGTGGTCTCGGTGTCTCGATCTCTTGTATTTCTCGTCAGCACATGAAAGGTGGGATCATAGCACTGTCTTAGCCGTCACCCGAGGCCAGGAGGTGTTTAATAGGTAGATCGTTAACGAGAGAGAGAGAGAGAGAGAGAGAGAGTGTAAGGGCAGAAAACGATCTCCGGCTAGTTACCGCTGCTAACTCGCTCGTTTGCTGGGCAGACGACACTTGGGGTGGTTGGACGGAGGTGATAACGGCAGCAACCGTCTCCGCCGCGGGCAGATTCAACCCAGCCGCCATACCGTCAGTATCTAGCTACCCTGCTGTCCGTCAAACTGGCTGTGATCTCATCATAGGTCCTGACTCGTGGGCTGTGTTCCCAGACCTTCACCTATCAACTGCCAACTCTCTGGTCATCTACCACTACCATACCACGACCATCAGTTCGTCATCATTCCGTCGGTGCCCCGGTGTTCTCCTGCCTTTCAAGACGTTGCTGAGGTGGAGAATGGACGCTTCCCGCCATGAGTGTGCATCACCGTGTTCCAGAACCTTCCCCAGGGCCACTGCCGTGGGAAATATTTGTTCATTGTTTGATTCCATTAATTGCTGACTCCTTTATTGTTCGATTCTATTATTTGTTTGATTCCTTTAAGTGTTTGCTTCCTTTAATTGTTTGACTCCGTAATTATTTGATGTTTGTTGAGTGGTGTCAGAGTTTTGTTATATTTTTATATAAAGAGATGCTAATCTCTAACGGTTGTTTGTTATTCCTCGAAAACCATGGTCCTTGACTTTCCTTTATTAAGATCCTGATTAGCCTGGTAAGGGATTTCTATCCCTAAGTCCCAGGCCTTTACAGAGAGAGAGAGAGAGAGAGAGAGAGAGGTATACCCGCTACCCACAACAAGACGCACTAACTAACCCCCTAAGCTTGTTGATATCTGACGCTCCTAATTCTCTCTCAGTCACACAAAGGAAATACATTACGTGTGCGTGTGTGTGCGTGTGTCTGCGTGTGTGTGCGTGTGTCTGTGTGTGTTGCGCTCTTAGCAATTTCATTTTAGTCATAAGAGAAAAAAAAGGGTGATATGCCTGACGCTTTTGTTCATTTACGTTGACATTTTTATTATGTCCGCTTTTAATTTAGGATGGATGATGTTAGGGTGGATGATACTAGGATGGATGATGTTAGGGTGGATGATACTAGGATGGATGATGTTAGGGTGGATGATACTAGGATGGATGATGTTAGGGTGGATGATACTAGGATGGATGATGTTAGGGTGGATGATACTAGGATGGATGATGTTAGGGTGGATGATGCCTAGAATGTTCGGAGGATGATGATAAAATGTTAGGTTGGGTGATGCTACGAGGAGGATGTTAAGTCGCTAGGATGGATAAACCCTAGGATGTTAGGTTAGATGATGCTAGGATGTTATGATTGATGATTCTAGCCCGGTGGGATAGGTGAATCTAGGGTACTAGGATGGGCGTAGCTAGGATGGGCGTAGCTAGGATGGGCACTAGGTTGGGCGTAACTAGGATGGGCATAGCTAGAATGGGCGTAACTAGGATGGGCATAACTAGGATAGGTAAACTAGGATGGGCATAACTAGGATAGGCGTAACTAGGATGGGCATAGCTAGGATGGGCGTAACTAGGATGGGCATAACTAGGATGGATGAAACGACGACAGGAGCAAACTGAATTACTAATTATTGTAATAGAAAGGAGAAGACCATAGTAGACCACAGCAGCGAGTGAGATACACGAGTAGTGAAAGGAAAAATTATTATCACAGGTCTTAAAATGTAAACAAACAATGAAAAAAAATAATATATATTAATTCTATGTGATACCCTCCTCTCCTCCTCCCCACCTCCTCCCCCACCACCTCCCCCACCTCCTCCCTCCCAATCCCTCCCCCTTCCGTGGATAAAACAGAAGCACGAAAAACAAAATCACAAAAGCTACAGCCACCGAATCTTCCATCCCTGAGGCTTGAGGCTAGAAAGGTTTCGTTCGACCAGCGGGATAAAGACAGAGTAGATACCGGATAAAAGGATTACTGTGGGTGTGTGTGTGGGTGTGTGGGTGTGGGTGTGGGTGTGGGTGTGGGTGTGTGTGGTGTGGGTGTGTGGGTGTGGGTGCTGGATATTGTGTATAAAGTACTTGATATTTTGTCGTGTGTATGAGTCACTGTTGCCTCTCTCTTCATCACCTCGCCTCATCAACGGGCATTATGCCCCAGGCCCCCAGGCATGTCACCCTCAGAAAATTATGACGCTTCACCTCTCTCTTCTGCTGCCCTTCTTTCCCTCTTTTTCTGCCGTATTTAGTCCTTCCTTTCTTCCTTCCTTCCTTCCCTTCCCTCTTCCCTTCCTTTCCCTTTCCTTTCCTTCCTTTCCTTTCCTTCCTTTCCTTCCTTCCTTCCTTCCTCTCCTTCTCCCTTTTATTGTGACTTAATCCTAAAATCTCTTCCTTGCCTCATTCGCCACACCGTTCAAATCATAATTAAAGTCCACGATATTAAAAAGAACTTAATTTGTATGTATGTATGTATGTATGTATGTATGTATGTATGTATGTATGTATGTATGTATGTATGTATGTATGTATGTATGGCTCTATTAGTGAGTGCTCGGCGTAGTATAGAGCACCGAACTATATATACGTATATATACCTGTAATCATCTCTATTTCACACCAGGTAAGCATCGTTTACACCTCACCACCTATAATATGATATGTAATGACCTCGAGTTCAGAGTCTCAGAGAATCGTATTTTTTCTAATTGAATAAAAATAAATAAATGTATCAAGTAGAGTCTCAGTTTTGGTTTGACGCCATATTGTTTACATCTTATTACAATTAAATCATTATTTCATTCATTTATATGGTATTAATTCTGGTTCATAGACTTACCTTAACTAGAGAGACGGGCAGTAAATCAGAACAGGTAATAATGTATTTTTTTACAGCCGACCATAAATACTGTTGTAAATCATTTACACACATAACGTGTCTTTGGTAACTTAACAAGCGACAGGATGTAAATCAGAAAACCTTATAATCTACGTTTACGTCATAGCGTAAATACAACTGTAAGTCACTAATACGCAAAATTTATCACCGAAGATTTAACAAGCGAAGGGTGTGGAGGGTGTGGGGAGGGTGTGTGGAGGGGTGGGGATGGGGTGGGGAGGGTGTGGAGGGTGTGGAGGGGTGTGGAGGGTGTGTGGAGGGGGTGGAGGGGTGTGGAGGGTGGAAGGGGGTGGGGAGGGTGTGTGGAGGGTGGGAGGGGTGTGGAGGGTGTGGGAGGGTGTGGGGAGGGTGTGGGGGTGGGAAGGGGTGGGAGGGGTGTGTGGAGGGGTGGAGGGGGTGTGGAGGGTGTGGGGAGGGTGTGGGGAGGGTGTGGGCTGTGGAGGGGTGTGGAGGGTGGGAGGAGAGGGTGTGTGGAGGGGGTGGAGGGGTGTGTGGAGGGGGTGGGGAGGGTTGTGGGAGGGGGTGGAGGGGTGTGGAGGGTGGAGGGGAAGGGAGGTATGGAGGGGCCTGGGCAGCAGTAGAGGGGGCTATGGAAAGGATTGTGGGGGGGTGGAAAAGACTGGTGGGACTAGCTAACGTGATGGGAAAGGGGAATGTTGGGGCCTGGGGCTTAGGGAAACAACTCTCTCTCTCTCTCTCTCTCTCTCTTGTTCTATCTGCCATCCCTCATTTTATCTGTCTGTCTCTCTGTCCGTCTATCCGTCTCCTTTTATGTCCGTCTACCTGTTTTTCTCTGTCCTCCCGTCCATGTCATACAACACACACACATATATATAGGTCACAAAAGTTGCTTCAGGATAAACCTCACAAAGATGCAACTTTCTGTAAGGCGATCCCAATTATGGCTAACAGTGGATGGATGGTGGAGGAAGGAAGGAAGGAAGGAAGGAAGGAAGGAAGGAAGGAAGGAGGAGGAGGATTAAAATGGGATGAAAGAAGGAGTGTGGGAACAATGGAAGGAAGGAAGATGGAAAGGGAGGGATAGAGGGGAAGAAGGGAAGGAAAAAAGAGGGTGGGAGGGAATAAGGAGGAAGAAAACGGGATGGAAGAAAGGGTGCGAGAACACTGAAAGGTGAAGGAGAGAAAGAAGGATGGAGAACGGATGGAAGGAAAAGCTGGGAGAGAGTGAATAAGGAGGATTAAGGACATTAGACAATCATACACAGAGACAAATCGCGAACTTCCCCATCAATACTTACGTACAGACATACATACATACACACACACCCATTCATTTAAACACACACACACTACTACTTCCTACTTAGCTGTTACTTGGAATCGAGTATGACGATCATCCAGCTATGATACAATGATATGAGTTATTAGGGATGTCACCTACAGTAGGTTGTGAATCTTGAGGTGACTAAAGAGGCCGATACGGAACCTGCAGCGTCGTTCACATTCGTTGCACATGTGGGGGGTTAAATCTAGTGCGGAGGGGGGTAGCAGCGTCTTTCCGACATTGGCGCTTGTCTGCCTCGGTTTGCAGTCGGGTTAACTTGAAAGTATTGATATCTTCTCGTGTGGTGCTCCTCCAAGCGTTATGGTGTGGAGTAATCAACTCCCAGGTGGGGTCGATTTGGCACGGTTTCAGGTTTGTCTTAAGACTATACTTACGCGTACTATTCGTTAGCTGCTCTCTGAAAGCATGTGCTACTGCTGGGTCCTCCAGACGCTTAGTGTTAAAACCTCTTCTGGAGGCTTGCTACCTTCGCCGTTTTGGGGCGACGTGAAGTGAGAGCTTGGCTCTGACAAGTCGATGATCAGTGCCAAAGTGGTCTGAGCCACGCATGACACGGGTGAGGAGGACATCTCGGCGATCTCTTTCTCTGACAATGATGTAGTCAATTAGATGCCAGTGTTTGGATCGTGGGTGTTGCCACGAACTCTTGAATTTGTCGGCCTGCCTAAACAAGGTATTGATGACAGTGAGGTTGTGCAGCACACTTGCTGAGGAGGAGTAGGCCGTTGGGATAACACTTGCCTAGTCCATTTCTCCCTATGGTTCCCTGCCAAATGCTAGCATCTCTGCCAACTCTGGCATTGAAGTCGCCAAGGAGCACAACCTTTTCTTCTCTGGGGAAATAGGTTAGCACTCTGTCAAGGTCAGCGTAAAAGGCCTCCTTGATGTCATCCTCTGCATCCAGTGTTGGGGCGTATGCACTGATGAAAAATGCATGACGTGAGTGATTCAGTGGGACTCGAAGCGTCATGAGGCGCCTGATCCCAATAGGCATTTCACTTAGCCTGTATAGGATGCGTTGGCGGATGGCAAAGCCAACTCCATAAATGCAGTTTCTCTCCGCAGCAGGCTTACCCTTCCAGAAGAAGGTATAGCCAGACCCCCGTTCTGTGAGCTGGCCCTCGTCTGGGAGCCGGGACTCACTAATGGCTGCTATGTCGATGTTATATCTAGCCAGCTCTTTTGCCACAAGGGCAGTTCTTCTTTCAGGTCGCTCATTTGTGCCAGTATCCAGAAGGGTCCTGACATTCCATGCAGCGACCATAAGAGGTTGTATGGTTTGTTTTTGTTTGGATCTGTGATTTTGTCTGTGTTTTCGACCGTATAAGGATGACCTTACTGGGTGCGGTTGCTCAGTCAGGTTGGCTTTTTAGGCAGGTTATGTTTAGGGCACCTTTTCGAGCCCCCCCCATGTGGGGTGAGGAGAGTGGCTCCTCGAAAGGGCTGCTCAGTCACACAGACAGGACAGGATTGCACTGCTGCCTAGATCCCAGTGCATAAACGTCTATCTTTTCTGTGCCGCCCATGTGCAGAGTTGTGACTAGAGACTCCCGGCATTCATCTCTGCCTGTCCCCGTCGCCACTCGTCCGTCGCCATGGGACTTTTGGGGATATAAGGGTTTTGATGATGATGAGCTGGTTGATGGCTGTGTGTGAGTTGATTTATGTGGTGAGGCAGGAGCGCAGGCTGCAAACACACATCTTGGCTCTTCCTTTTCCTGATCCAGTGGTGCAAGTGTTGCAACGACTGGGGAGAGGGAGAGTTGCAATGGACTGCTGATAGCCGAGTTTGTTGGGTTTCGCCTTAGTAGCCTGTTCATCAGACATTGCCTTCGTCCGCCTGTGTAGTCGTTGGGTTTCCACGGTGGTCACCTCTTCCGCCTACACCGCCGTTGGGGTCTTGTTGGAGCTCTGTGAGCATGTCTGCCTGATGCGGGGCTCCACCGCAGATTTTTCGTTTGGGGTTTACTCCCGTAGCCTTATGCCTACCAAGGTTAATCCGCAAGGCAGCGAGGCGGTGGTTGGTAGGCGCCAGGACGTGTCCACATGCCAGTGGGCCTATGTGCCTTCCCTCTGGGGCCCACTGCTACCCCGAGATCCCCTGCTGGTCTAGCCTGGGCCCACGAGGCACCCAGTTACCGTGTGTGGCCACGAGGAGGCACAGCAGAAGTCTTGATGGTGAAGAGGCTGTGTACTGGCAGGGGAAGACTTATGCAAGTTGCTTCCCTGTTCGCCACGAGGGCTAGCCAGGGGCGGCAGCTGAAACTGAGAGGGAGCAAGCAGTGCTTGCACCTTAACACTAACATAGTGTTGCTCCTCACTACACACACACACACACACACACACACACACACACACACACACACACACACACACATTAATGAGGAAAGTAGAGAGGGTTGAAAAATACATTTGATATAAAGTCGAACACATTATCATGTAAATTGATCTTCCATTCAGTTTTCGACATGCGATCCACAACGACCAGGCGCTAATTGGACAAGGGAATAAGATTTATTGCATCACCGAAGAGTGAGAGAGAGAGAGAGAGAGAGAGAGAGTGGGAAGAGAGTGAGGAAGGTAGAGAGAGAGTGAAAGGGAGAGTGCTGAGAGAGAAAGAATAGTGACAAAATGGATGGAAGGACAGAGAAAGAGTGTATGAGATAGTGGATGGAAGAGAGAAAGAGTGTGAAAGGGAGAGTAAGATAAAGTGGAAGAAAGAGAGTCCTAACCTAACCTAACCTTAACTAACCTAACCTAACCTAACCTAACCATCAACAAAACATAGAAATATACAACAACAAACACAGATACAACTAATTATACTAAAATACTCGTTAATTTCGTAGTACCACAACCAACAGTGGTGAATGGTAACGTGAGACTTGTGGTTACAATAGTCCTCACAATTTCTCCTCCTGAGATGTAGAATAATGAAGGCCCTTTAATCCGGCCCTCTATTTGCGTTTGGATTAGAGGTGATTCGTCCCATTGGTGAAGACGATGTGTGGAATAATCAGAACGACACAGACATATAGAGTATGGCCTTATTATTTAGTACTTTTATTGAAGAATGATAGTAGTGATAATTTAATAGTTTTTTCTGGAATATATACACAAAGAGAAGAGGAATCAAATTAAAATACAAATTTGCTTGAAAGATATGACACATTTGTATTAATATTTCAAGAAGGTATAAAGATATTTTTTCTCAGGTACTCGACAGTATTTCCCTTGATGAAAGACCAACGAGAGAGAGAGAGAGAGAGAGAGAGAGAGAGAGAGAGAGAGAGAGAGAGAGAGAGAGAGAGAGAGAGAGAGTGTGTGTGTGTGTTTGAGTTTGAGTTTTAAATGATCAGAAATAACAGAACAATACCGTGAATAATGAGGGCGGGCATCAGGTGATAGATCAAAGCAGGTAAAATAGGTAAAAGGTGAAAACATTCGTCATTTCTGGAGGTAATATTTCTAGCCAGGATAATTATACCACACTGAGGGTAATGAGGGGTAGAAGAGCTCTTGGTGGAGGGGTACGAGGTGAGTGATCCTGTGGGAGGTGCTGACGGAGACCCTGGAGGAGGAGACTGTACGGTGCTTTCCTGGGTATCTAATTCTTGAGTGTAGGGAATTATTGTATTGTTAACTTGGATTGTAATTAAATCTGAAACAGAGATTGGAGGAAAAAATCACATAATTACGCTTGTCGTTGTGAGTAAAATGGTTACTTCTGAGTTGAGACAGACGAGTGTTGTGTTACCTGTTGTAGTTGTGTTACCTGTTGTAGTTGTGTTACCTGTTGTAGTTGTGTTACCTGTTGTAGTTGTGTTATCTGTTGTAGTTGTGTTACCTGTTGTAGTTGTGTTACCTGTTGTAGTTGTGTTACCTGTTGTGTTGCGTTACCTGTTGTAGTTGTGTTACCTGTTGTGCTTGCGTTACCTGTTGTAGTTGTTTAACGTGTGGTAATTGTGTTATGAATTTAAGTTGTTTGACGCATACTTAGTTACGTAAAATTCATGGAAGATTTTGTGTAAACCGTTTAATCATCCAAAATTTTGCTCAGGTTATGGTAAATCCTTGTGTGAGATGAATAACCTCAACTAATATTAAAGGCTCACGTGACGACAATAAAAGTTAGATTTAGTTAATAATTAGTTTGTGTACGTCTAGGTATTGTGTGTATGGAAGTGGTTGTATAAATGTGTGTGTGGCGAAAAATGGGAGTCTTCTCATTTTAACATTTTGAGGTGCAGAACAGATAAGAAGATAAGAATTTGTTGAGTTGATTTAAAGTTTAAGAATATATCAACCACTTATAATTTACAGAGTGATTTATTTGTTGTTGGAAAATATATTATTATCGAATTTGGTTAAGAGAAATTCATTGACAAGTTACATCAGCATCTTGACTGTGAGGAAGGTCCATAAGACTAACTATTTCTTATTGAATCGATAAACATTGTTAGTTGTGGTAAAGAGCCTCACATTAGCCTCCAGGAGAATATTAATGGAGACTTAATATCAAAACTGGCCAAGACTCATTCATTAATATAAGAGATTTGTGATAATAACAGAATATTATATGTAGATAGGTTATAATTAATGGTCCCTGTAGCTGACTTAATGGCCTCAGGGGTACACACACACACACACACACACACACACTCAAAAACTCATTATATTTATAAAGCTCCTCCTTGCTGGACCACCCCCAAAAAAAAAAAAAAATAAAATAAATAAATAAATAAATAAATAAATAAATAAAAATTGAATGCATTTTTTGTGTCTATCAAATATTTCCAGTAGAGAAAACTCCCCCAACCAAATCATTGAACGTTGAACAATAACCTCGTGAAACTCACCTGTGTCCGCTCTTTAAATCAAAATGAATTATTGGCAACATGTGAGCTGGAACGATAACAAAAAATAAATAAAAATACGATAAGTAAATTTATATGATCACTCGATATCAAAATATATATTCCTCTATCATTGAGAATATATTCGAGATATTTTTTGTCTATATTACTTAAAATTTTGTCTACTTTTATAAATTACTACTTTTAATGGTACAGGAAGAACGTAAAAGTAACAAAATTATAAATTTAAAAAATTCTTTATCAATTAATAAAAAAGTAAGAATTATTAGTTAAGACGCAAGTGTTTTTTTCCAGGGGATATTTTTCCATTGTGTAAATTTATCTTTTATTTACTGTGTTATCAGTAATTCTTATCTTCTTATCAGAGTCATTCGAGCCGCCTCAGAGCTTACCTCGAGGGTGAGATCATTAGAAAGTTTTTTTTTTCCCGCTGGATGATGGTTGTATTTGATTCAGAGTGACAGCAAAATAGCAGTAGTAGTAGTAGTAGTAGTAGTAGTAGTAGTAGTAGTGTGTGTGTGTGCGTGTGTGTGTGCAAATACCCGAAATCCTAAATAAAGACAAATAAAACCAAGATAAATCCTTGACTAACACCACCACTGAGGACCTACACGTGAGTTACGCCAGACTGTAGGGAGACACCCAACACAAAGGTACATTACCACGTTTAGAATTACATCAGCTCTCTACCATAACTCTCGGCGACAGGGGGCTCGTTGATTTACAAGCTCGCTACATTTAATTAAAATCAAAATGTTTATCACCATTTTCAAAGGGAAGAAAAATAATTATATACTATTTAATCCTGCTTGCCTCCCTCTTCTCAATTGATGTAATATATATGATAATCCTGGCCATTAAAGGTCATATATTGTTGTTTTACTGTCTCTTTAATAGCCCTGGAAAGGTCAACCCCTAGTAAGTGCTTTTCGCTGCATTCAGAAATGGATTCATTACAAGACTTCAGGAGTGAGGGATGGTCAGGTGATCTCTCCCCCTCCTTCTCCTCCTGCTGTTCTCCTCTCCTACACCACTCACTACCTTCCACCTGATCTTAAAGAATATGAGAATTAGAGATCGAGATAAGTGAGAAAATATAGATAGAAAAGAAAAAGAGAGAAGAGCGAAAAGAAAGGATTAAAGAGTGAAAGAGAGGGATAAATAAGTGGGAAAAAGAGGGAGATGACAAGAGAAAAAAAAAGAGAGAGAGAGAGAGAGAGAGAGAGAGAGAGAGAGAGAGAGAGAGAGAGAGAGAATAATAAGTATACGACTCCCTTTCAGCTCGAGAGATAATATTACTCACCTGATATTTTGATTTACGAGTCAAATTAACGACCATTACCTTAAAAATTAGCGACAGGTGTTGTAGTTTGTCCTCTTAAATTAGGTGCCAGTGTTTAGTGTAGGAGTTTTGAACAGAGATAAAAGTATATATATATATATTTTGTCAATTTTTATTGTGATGTATATGTGTTTAGTTCCTGTTACGTTAGTTCTGGTTTATATATTTATAGTTCAGGTTTATATAGCTGTTTTGTGATATCGTTGTCGTTAATGATAGAATAAGAAAAGACGATATCAGTTTTATGTTATCCTTACTGTTTGTGTGAGAAAATGAGAGTTAAAGACATAGGTACAAACAGCTCACATATACACACACACACATACATATACATACACATACAAGAAAAAACAGACAAAAATATATAAAGGGTGACATATACAGTATAATTATGGTATGTCTATGCATCTTTGTATACTAATTGCTTCATTTCATTGTAAGTAAGAGAGAGAGAGAGAGAGAGAGAGAGAGAGAGAGAGAGAGAGAGAGAGAGGCATATAATCTCCATCGACTGAATGACCTTTTAATCACTTCATTAAATGGAGGTCAAGCTGATGTTACCAGGTATTAATTTACCTGTTATTAAACATGTCATCTTTATATTGTTTTGAATATTGCGAATGATCACTATTACCATCTCTGTACCGTAGTTTAATACATCTATCGTAATTCATCAACTATCGTAACGCATCAATTATCGTAAGGCTTTATCTGTCACAGCATGTCTATGGTATTACTGTTATCATAACGCTTCGGTTATTATAATACTTGTATATCGTAATGTCTGAACCATCACGTATCTTAATCCACTATCTATCGTAATATTGTTATCATGCCGTGCCTATCCTGTGTTCCATTCTCATATTCGTAATTCCCGAGTCTTCTTTGACATGTCGATTTCACCTGTAATATTTGTTTTCAATATTTTGTAACGCGTTGATATAATTTTTAAACAAAATTGCAAAAACAAAATCATCCATATATATTACTACAGCCATATGCCAATATTTGTACTGGTGGTAAATATTTCACAGCAAATGGTTCATATATCTGGTCTTTTGGTGTTGGTATGACTGTAGCCTTTGGACTACAGCGCGGTAAACTATCTACTGTAATGCCACAGTAAAGGTTGATTACAGTTACATATTACTGTAAAATATTAGAATTAAACGTCACGTAAAATTTTTTAAATATTAGTATTTTTTTTAACGTGGGTGTGTGTGTGTGTGTGTGTGTGTGTGTGTGTGTGTGTGTGTGTGTGTGTGTGTGATGAGAGGAAATATACAACAAACAGATGACATATATTACATGAGGTAACATTAGGGAGCGGATCATTTAACAAAAGTTTTCATCACAACAAGAGGAGGAAGCATGTGGTGAACAGACACTACAGCTGGACTTATAGGTCTAATGTAGCTGTGGTGGTGGACAGCTGTGGTGTTGGACAGCTGTGGTGGTGGACAGCTGTGGTGTGGTGGTGGACAGCTGTGGTGTTGGACAGCTGTGGTGGTGGACAGCTGTGGTGTTGGACAGTCATGATATATGTTCTAGTCTATGAAACAACACAAAACATATAACATAAATATCTTGTTTTAACCATCAAGCTTCAGTAAACATAAAAAAAAATTACCAATAAAACAAATAAGTTAAGACTAAAATCTCTCCCCATGAAATATATCGAATAAATCCAAATATATTTCCAACATTAATATACATTTAATAAAGTAAAAATGCGCTAATTACCCGTAGAAAACAATATAATACTAAATTTTCTCCATGTTTAATATCTGAAAATGAAATGGGAATCGTTTTCAATGTTTGGCAATGTGTATTTTCCAGCAAGCGACAGGTAGCTTCCATTAGCAGTCTGCCTCTTTTTTTTTTTTACCTGGCCGTGTAATGCCCCAATGTACTTCCTCCTCTCCCACTCAGGTGTAAATAACCCTCACTTCTGATTTTATCTTCCTGTTTTACATTTATCTTTCAATGGATTAAATTCGGTGTTTTTTTTTTTGTTTTTTTGATTTATTTTTTCATCGATTTTTTTCCTTCGTGTGTTTTTTTTTATTAAATTTCTGTGGAAGGAGGGGGGGGAGAGGGAAAGGAGTGAGGAGGGAAGGAGTGAGGGGGGAATAGTAATGTGGGTGTTGTGGTGTTATAATCAGAGCGTCTCATTAATTATCTCTCTCTCTCTCTCTCTCTCTCTTTGTCTCGATCCCTTCCTTCCTCTCTACCTTTTTCCTTCCATCTCTCTCTCCTTATTTTGTTGCTTTCCTTCCTTACTCCCTCCCTATCTATTTCCCTATCCCCTCCTTCCTTCCCTCCTTCTCTCCTCTCCGCCTGTCTCCTCTTCCCTTCTCCTACCCTCCCTCCCTTTCCCTACCTTCCCTCCTTCCACCATTAACCACCATTCCCAACAACCCAACAACCATTAATCCATCACAAGTAAATCCTCTCTAATTAGTTAAATAAATCACCGTAAAATCCACACTGTTTCGATCGTATTAAGAACGATGGCGTTAAAAATTATGAATTCCCTGGTAACACTGGGAAGAAAATCATCAGCTGCCATTTTTCCCAAGGGTAGAAGATTGTCTGATGAAGTCTTATGAGGTAGAGTGATGGCCTTATGGGATGGGTTTGTAACCTAATTATGATGTTCCTCAGAGGTTTGTTCACTCTATGGCAGTGGAGAAGGGGAAGGTGAAGCTAAAAGCCTTATGTAACGCTCTCATCTTTTCCTTTTCTTCAAGGGATAGTGGAAAAGATGGTCTGTGGGATGGATAAGGAAAAGAATTATACTAAAACGTGTGTCAATGGAGGTGTGAGAATTATAATGGTTCCTCCTAGATGGTGTAAAGGAAAAGATGGTTTCTAATAGAGTGTAAAAGGGAGATGCTTAACCTCACGTAAGAATGTCATTGTTGGTTCATTTGAAGATGGAAATAGTGGACTGGGTTTCCAAGAGTGTTTATAGAAGGAAGAGGGATTTAGGATGGAAGAGTGTGTTTATAGAAGGGAGAGGGATGGTGGTTTAGGGATGGAAGAGAGAGTATATGCCACAGACGGGATGGAATATTTTCTAGGACAGTGTACAAGTTATTATGGTTTCTAAAAGCATGGATGGGTTTCTATGTTCTTTAATAGTATCTGATTGTAAAATATATGTAGTCTTTTGACACTTTTTTATCATAATGTTTTACGTAGTTGGAGAGTGGAAACAGAGAGGGCGAGAGGGCGAGTGTGAGGGAGAGGGCGGGTGTGATCGGGTGGCTGGTCAGGTAGGAATAATGGGCGGAGGGCGGTATCGATGGGGGGGGGGGGGTTACAGGGAGAAGTGGGTGAAAAGGTGGGGTAGATGGGTTGATTAGTGGAGCAGGTGTTAATTGAACAGGTAGGTAGGTGTGTGGCACAGCTAGGTGAGTGGGTTAGGGAGACTGATGGGTAGTTAGTGGGTGAGTTAATGGCACAGGTGGGTGGGGTAATTGGACAGGTGGTGAGGGAAAGGACTCACCTGGCCTGAACACCTGGCCTCACCGCCCTCCTCAAGCTGCACAGGTGTTCAGGGTGTCTCATTGTCAAGTGATCCTGATGCTATTAAAGCGGTATCAAGTGTGTGTGTGTGTGTGTGTGTGTGTGTGTGCGCATTTATATATACCCTAGGCATCACAAGGTTCATCATGAATATAGTGAGCTACATGACACCATTATTTATAAAACACATATAGTAACTCACAAACAGAATACACTATAATATGTTCCCAGATAATCAAAATTCTTCTTCTGTAACGACAAAAGATAGATATATTCCCCCTCACTTATACATAATATATACATAGCATACATTTATCTATACATAAGTGGCACGAACGCTTTATAATACATGATGGCCGAATGGAAGCTCAAAGAGTTGTTAGTGTAAAAATCCAATGAGAGTTTTAACAGTGGAGTGTAAAGGCTGATTTAGTGATTTCCACACATTCATGTTTGTATTACGGACCATCCAGTACATATATTTTTAATCTGATGTTGAGTCTTTTCTTATTAGTGTATTGATAAGATTATATTGTGTTCTCACCAGCTTGTACCTCCAATCAGTGAAGTATTAATTGAATATCACTAAACAGTAGAATTTAGAAGCTAAATTCTGGCCCAGGTAAGAGTGACATAGGCCCATTATTATTCTTGTTTATAGGCCTATAGTTTAGTCAGCAAAGGGATTCAAGTAAACCAAATTGACCAGGGAATAATGGAAGTTACTTAATCCTGGATGTAACCTAGCCTAACCTAACCTAACCTAACCTAACCTAACCTAACCTAACCTAATCTTTATAAAAACAAAAGCTACTGATAACCATAAAATCACGTTGATTATAAACTCGGGAATTAAATAACTCTCTGAAACTAACCCCCCAAAATTCTTAAAATCTCCAAATATATATATTTTTTCTTAACCAGTTCCATTCAGAGGCTCTCACCGGAAAGCAAAATGTCCTTCCAGTATCTCCAATATTCCCTGGAGGGTTGGCAATAAGATAGATCCCATTAGGCCATATTGGTTTAGGGATCTCACCGCTTGCCTACCCTGGCTCTCTCTCTCTCCCTATATATATATATATATATATATATATATATATATATATATATATATATATATATATATATATATATATATATATATATATATATATATATATATATATATATATATATATCCTGCCCCACTCTATTGGAATGGCGAACGACGGAGGTGGTGTTGTGTGGAGTGTGAGGGAGGTGTAAGGTGTGAGGGAGGTGAAAGGTGTGAGGGAGGTGAAAGGTGTGCGTGGTGGGAGAGGCGTTGAGAGAAGGGTGTGAGAGGTGAGGGATAGTGAGTGTTCCTTTCTCTTCTACCATTTTTTTCTGTCCTTTTCTTTATTTTCCCACCTCTGTGTCTCTCCCTTTACTCTTTTCTCTCTCTCTCTCTCTCTCTTTTTCTTTTCCAATTTCATGTTTCTTTCTCCCTTTTGTTTCTCTCCATTATCTCTCTATCTCCCCATCCCAGTACTGCATACAATTCAGAGAGAGAGAGAGAGAGAGAGAGAGAGAGAGAGAGAGAGAGAGAGAGAGAGAGAGAGAGAGAGAGAGAGAGTCTGTTTCTCATCGTCCGCGTACAGTGTAAATCTTAAGGGGTTTACCTAGCTAACAACATGAAAATTAATGTCTTCTCCAAGCAAAGTGTTTTAAGTTAATCTGCCATATTTTTCTCAGCCGTAAAAAGAACAGCAGAGAGTAGAATACTGTGTGTGTGTGTGTGTGTGTGTGTGTGTGTGTGTGTGTGTGTGTGTGTGTGTGTGTGTGTGTGTGTGTGTGTGTGTGTGTGTGTGTGTGTGTGTGTGTGTGTGTGTGTGTGTGTGTGTGTGTGTGTGTGTGTGTGTGTGTGTGTGTGTGTGTGTGTGTGTGTGTGTGTGTGTGTGTGTCAGTCAAAAAAATATTCTGGTTTCTTTTATCATATTATAAGAAAAAGATATTTACCTGTAAGTAATTGGGCGTGCAGCTAGATGCCGTATACATGGTTTTAAGAATATACATAGGATAAATAATACACGGAGGTTATGCATGGAGGATATACATGGAGAAGGTTATTCATGTTATACATTTATGAATAATTCACCCAATTACTCTAATACTTCATATACATTGACCCAGAGTAAAGCAGTATCTTTTCTCATTATCCAGGTCTGTAATTAATTATTATCCACACTTTTCCCCTCACTCATCATCCACACCACTTTTGAGTATTATTCCATACCTCTCTTTCTTTGATTATCTGCTACCCCCTCTTCTCTTTATCATTCAGACCTTTCTCACATTAGGCCCACACCACTATTTTCTTTTCATTCATACTCTCTTTATTATTTCCACACTACTATTTTTCAGTCATTCACATTCTCTTCATCATCTAGACCTTCATTAGTTCATTAATTCTCTCTCTTATCCACACCTCTTCATCATCTACACTCTTCTCACACATCCACACCCCCCCTCATCATCCAGACCTCACACATCCACACCCCCTCTTCATCATTCACACCTTCCCCCCACATCATCCAGACCTTCACATCATCTTCCACACCTCCCCCCCTCTCTCATTGATGTCCACACCTCCCCTCTCATCATCCACACCTCCCCCTCTCTCATCATCCAGACCTTCTCCTCACATCATCCACACCACCATCTAAATACCCACCCAGGAATTTATTGGTCATTTACCTCCACACCTCCATAACGCTCTTTGGGAATTTTGTTCTGTGCTAATATACCCATTATAGGAATTTATTCCCCCACTTCCTTCCTCTTATACCAAGATTTATTTTTTTTAAACTCGAACTTAGAAAAGACCCTGAGAAGAAACCCCGTAGAAACCTCAGAAGAAATCCAATGAAACCCAAACAGAAACCCAAACAAACCCGAAAAAAACCTATGAAACCCGAACAGAAACCCAATTAAACCCGAGAAAAACACCCAAACAAACCCGAAAAAAACCTATGAAACCCGAACAGAAACCCAATTAAAGCCGAACAGAAACTCGATGAAACCCGAAAAGAAACCCAATTAAACACGAGAAAAACGCCCAAACAAACCCTAAACTTGTGATTTTTTCTTTGAATTTAGTATATATTTGTTTTATTATATATTAAGTGTATAATTCTTTTTTTTTGCTTTATTTTATCATTTTTGGTGTATTTTTCATTGTTTTCTATTACGTATTTCTCCCCTGGTAATCTAATAGTACTGTATGTCTTGTGTATATCTCATTCTCTCTTATTATCGTATTTTACTTCATATCCTTTATTTTATGTCTTTTGTATATATTTCAATAATCATCTAATCCATCACATTACCCAATAACAATGAGTCTTCAAGTTCAATCACTCTAACCTTGCCGCTCAGTGATTCGCCATTCCACTGTATGTTCCCTGTGTGTTTTACTCAACTAGCCAGTCCGGTCAACTATCAATAGATGTTGTTTTAATGAGCTTATGATCTCAGAGGGGATAATTTTGTTATTTAAAATCAACTGAAAGAAAAAGGTATTTGCATATGCTAGTGACTTGAGGGTTCGTAGAAATACTCGTACAGTACACTCACGGCAAAAAGTCCACGTCTCTCACTTCCGAACGCGTCGGAATCGGCACTAAATTAAATAATGCAGCACCGGCACCGTTGGGGTCCTGAAGTACACATCTGAGTATTCTTGGTTATAATATCTCTTACCTGAGGATGTTAGACATATTTCCTTTAACATTCCGTTCTGAATGTAAGACTGGTAGTAAAACAATAATACATTAACAAATGACTCTCTCTCTCTTTCCTGGTGAAGAAGGCATATTATTGAAGTTCTCAGGGAAGAATGTAATTTTTAATACATATGAAAATTATGCCCCTGATCATTATAACACAGAAATTTCAATATATTTTACAGTATATCAATAATATGTTTATACGTGAATGTGCATTACATAAAAGAAATATGATGTAACAACTACAAAGGCGCTTATATTTTACAGTAATTGAGAGACCCAATAAACGTCCCTTATGTAAGAGACAAAACAAATAAATATTGTAATATATAGTCAAAGCAGATACGACCCAAGTGACCTCTTATCGTCCACCACCAGCGAAATCTCTCCTGGCGGAAGGAATATATAGAACTGTTTCACGCCCTATGTTTACTAGATGATTGGATCACTTGTTTTAATATGAATTCGGGAGGTTATCTATCTTTGGGGCAGATAATCAACACAGGGAGGTAACCAGGTGGAGGCGAGTATCCTCAACCAACATATGTTATCTAGAGCACCACCAACCTTCCGTAAACTCATTTTATATACATGGGCAAAAAATCTCCTGAGAGGACTGAATATTGATGGACTTTTAACATAATAATGAAGGGCTGAGCTAATTAGATACGGAAAGAAGAATATTGAGGTGGGTGGGTGTGGGTGTGTGGGAAGCTGCCTCAGGGATGACAAGATGACAACCACGTTAACTTTCTCCCTCACAGCCGCCTCAGGTCTTCGTTAAATAAGAATGTGAAATTATTGTGTGTTATTTTGATGTCACGGTGTCATTCGGTTACTTTATAGAAGAAGATTGGCAGTGTAGGGGGGGTGTGGGAGGGACGGTGGTGTGGTGGGGCAGTGGGGGGAGGGATGGTGTGGGATGGGGCAGTGTGGGGAGGGACGGTGGTGGGTGGGGCAGTGTGGGAGGGACGGTGGTGGGATGGGGCAGTGTGGGAGGGACGGGTGGTGGGGTGGGGCAGGTGGGGGAGGGACGGTGGTGGGGGGGGTGGGAGGACGGTGGTGGTGGGGCAGTGTGGGGGAGGGATGTGGGATGGGGGCAGGGGGAGGGACGGTGGTGGGGGGGTGGGAGGGAGGTGGGAAGCAGTGTGTGGGAGGACGGTGGTGGGGGGGCAGTGTGTGGGAGGGACGGTGTTGGGGCGTGTGGGGGAGGGACGGTGGTGGGATGGGGGCAGTGTGGGGGAGGGACGGTGGTGGGTGGGGCAGTGTGTGGGAGGACGGTGGGGATGGGTGGGAGGGACGGTGGTGGGGTGGGGCAGTGTGGGGAGGGACGGTGGTGGGGGGGGTGGGAGGACGGTGGTGGTGGGCAGGGGGAGGACGGTGGTGGATGGGCAGTGGGGGAGGACGGTGGTGGGGGAGGAGGACGGTGGGAATGGGGCAGTGTGGAGGGACGTGGTGGGGTGGGGCATCAGTGGGAGGGACGGTGGTGTGGTGGGGGCAGGGGGAGGGACGGTGGGGTGAGGGAGTGTGGGGGAGGGACGGTGGTGGGATGGGCAGGTGGGGAGACGGTGGTGGGTGGGGGGCAGTGTGTGGGAGGGACGGTGGTGGAATGGGGGGTGTGGGAGGACGAGGGGTGAGGCAGTGTGGGGCGACGGTGGTGGGATGGGGTAGTGTGGGAGGACGGTGGGTGGGCGGGGCAGTGTGTGGGAGGACGGTGGTAGAATGGGGCAGTGTGGGGAGGGACGGTGGTGGGGGCAGTGGGGAGGGACGGTGGTGGAATGGGGCAGGTGGGGAGGGACGGTGGTGGGTGGGGCAGTGTGGGAGGACGTGGTGGGGTGGGGCAGTGTGTGGGGAGGGACGTGGTGGGATGGGGCAGTGTGGGGAGGGACGGTGGTGGG
Source organism: Homarus americanus (assembly GCF_018991925.1). Taxonomy (NCBI): domain Eukaryota; kingdom Metazoa; phylum Arthropoda; class Malacostraca; order Decapoda; family Nephropidae; genus Homarus; species Homarus americanus. The sequence continues at coordinate 4,364,332 of NW_024720811.1, read as the reverse complement.
ATGGGGCAGTGTGTGGGAGGGACGGTGGTGGGTGGGGCAGTGTGGGAGGGACGGTGGTGGGTGGGGCAGTGTGGGAGGACGGTGGTGTGGTGGGGCAGGTGGGAGGGACGGTGGTGGGGTGGGGCAGTGTGGGAGGGACGGTGGTGTGGTGGGCGGGGAGGGACTATGGTGGATGGGGCAGTGTGGGAGGGACGGTGGGTAGGGCAGTGGGGGGAGGGACGGTGGTGGGGTGGGCGGTGGGGAGGGACGGTAGTGGGGTGAGGCAGTGTGTTGGAGGGACGGTGGTGGGATGGGGGCAGTGTTGGGGAGGGACGGTGGTGGGTGGGGGCAGTGTGTGGGAGGGACGGTGGTGGGTGGGACAGTGTGTGGGAGGGATGGTGGTGGGATGGGGCAGTGGGGGGAGGGACGTGGTGTGGTGGGTGGGGCAATGTGGGGGAGGGACGGTGGTGGGGTGGGGCAGTGTGGGGAGGGACGGTGGGATGGGGCATTGTGGGGGAGGGACGGTGGTGGGTAGGGCAGTGTGGGGAGGGACGGTGGTGGGGGTGGGGCAGTGTGTGGGAGGGACGGTAGTGGGGTGGGAGGCAGTGTGTTGAGGGACGGTGGTGGGATGGGCAGTGTTGGGGGAGGGACGGTGGTTGGATGGGGCAGTGTGGGGAGGACGGTGGGATGGGGCAGTGTGGAGGGACGGTGGTGGATGGGGCAGTGGGGGAGGACGCTGGTGGTGGGGGTGGGGCAATGTGGGGAGGGACGGTGGTGGGGGTGTGTGGGGGAGGACTGGTGGTGGGATGGGGCATAGGGGGAGGACGGTGGTGGGTGGTGGGGCAGTGTGGGGGGAGGGACGGTGGTGGGATGGGGGCAGTGTGTGGGAGGGACGGTGGTGGGGTGGGGCAGTGGGGGAGGACGATGGTGTGGTGGGTGGGGCAGTGTGGAGGACGGTGGTGGGATGGGGCAGTGTTGGGGAGGACGGTGGTGGGGCAGTGTGTGGAGGGACGGTGGTGGGATGGGGCAGTGTGTGGGAGACGGTGGTGGGATGGGGCAGTGTGGGGAGGGGGGTGGTGGGTGGGCAGTGTGAGGGACGGTGGTGTGGTGGGGCGGTTGGGGAGGGACGGTGGTGGATGGGGCAGTGGGGGAGGGACGTGTGGGGCAGTGTGTGGGAGGACGGTGGTGGGGGGGCAGTGTGTGGAGGACGGTGGTGGGATGGGGCAGTGTGTGGAGGGACGGTGGTGGGATGGGGCAGTGTGGGGAAGGGACGGTGGTGGGGTGGGACAGTGTGTGGGAAGGACTGTGGTGGGGTGGGGCAGTGTGGGAGGGACGGTTGTGGGTGGGGCAGTGGGGAGGGATTATGGGATGGGGCAGTGTTGGGGAGGAACGGTGGTGGGATGGGCAGGGAGGGACGGTGGTGGGATGGGGCAGGTGTGGGAGGGACGGTGGTGGGTGGGGCAGGTGTGGGAGGGACGGTTGTGGGGTGGGGCAGTGTGGGGAGGGACGGCGGTGGATGGGCAGTGTGTGGGAGGGACGGTGGTGGATGGGGCAGGTGGGGAGGGACGGTGGTGGGATGGGGGCAGTGTGGGGAAGGGACGGTGGTGGGGGTGGGACAGTGGGAAGGGACTGTGGTGGTGGGCAGTGTGTGGAGGGACGGTTGTGGGGTGGGGCAGGGGAGGGACGGCGGTGGATGGGGCAGTGTAGAGGAACGGTGGTGGGATGGGGTGTGGAGGGGACGGTGGTGGGATGGGGCAGTGTGTGGGAGGGACGGTGGTGGTGGGGGGTGTGTGGGAGGGACGGTTGTGGGGTGGGGCAGTGTGGGGGAGGGACGGTGGGTGGGATGGGGCAGTGTTGGGAGGACGGTGGGATGGGGCAGTGTGTGGGAGGGACGGTGGTGGGGTGGGCAGTGTGGGAGGACGGTGGTGGGATGGGGCAGTGTGTGGGGAGGGACGGTGGTGGGTGGGGCAGTGTGTGGGAGGGACGGTGGTGGGATGGGGCAGTGTGGAGGGACGGTGGTGTGGTGGGCAGTGTGTGGGGAGGGACGGCGGTGGGATGGGGCAGTGTTGGGGAGGGACGGTGTGGGATGGGGCAGTGTGTGGAGGGACGGTGGTGGGATGGGGCAGTGTGTGGAGGGACGGTGGTGTGGTGGGGGCAGTGTGGGAGGGACGGTAGTGGGGTGATGCAGTGTGGGGGAGGGACGGTGGTGGGGTGGACAGTGTGGGAGGATCTATATATTACTACAAACATGTCTAATTTGTAAAAGAAACACCTTAATTCATTAACGGCGATTATAACTAAATTTAAGAAACAAAGTAACACAAGAAAGAGTAAATTAACAGAGAAGAGACATAAAGAAATTGAAAATAGTTTAATGAATGGGTTTTGCCATGCCTCTATATATGCGTATGCGGGTGTTTGCGTATGCGGGTGTTTGCGTTTGCGGGTGTTTGCGTATGCGGGTGTTTGCGTATGCGGGTGTTTGCGTTTGCGGGTGTTTGCGTATGCGGGTGTTTGGTGTTTCAGGGTGTTTTGCTTTGCGGGTGTTTGCGTGTATGTGGGTGTTTGCGTATTTATATTATTGTTTATACGCATGTGGTGAGGGCAGGGAGGGAGGTGACAGGGGAGGAGGAAACAAAGGGCGTCATAGGGAGAAAGAAAGGGGAGGAGGGGGGTGGGGGGGTGGCAGGAGAGGAGGAAGTGGAGGAGGAATAGGATAGAGGGAGGAGAAGGAGGTGTGGTAAGAAGAGAGAACTAGGAAGAGTGTAGTAAAGTAAGGAGGAGGAGGAGGAGGAATGGTAGGAAGAGAGAAATGAGAAGAGGTGGCGTAGTAGAGAGAGAGAGAGAGAGAGAGAGAGAGAGAGAGAGGGTATTAAGAAAACATGCAGACTACTGTAGTTCTGCCCCCTCTCCTCTCTCCTTTCTCTTTGCCACTTGTAAAGCGAATTGGGAAAATAGAACACTGACAACGACAAACACGACGAGGAGAACGGTAGTAATAATGTATCTAGGGAACAGGCGTAACACTGATAAACATGGGAGGTTATATACAGCAAAGAGGAAATAACCACTACAAAGAAATTAAACTAATACAAAACAAAGAAATATAATATAGTAGGAGAAAACAATAAGTGAAAGAAAATAAGATAAATATGGAATTCTCACAAAATGGATAAGAGGAAGATGAACAACGATATGAATTAACGCTCTTAAAAGTAAATTATCATAGGTAGTAAAGAGAGGAAAGTCATGTATATATATCTGAGACGGTAATGGGAAAGAAAATTGGAAAAATAAAGATGGTTAGAGTAGAGATAAAAGGAAGTGTTTTAACGTCCCCGAAAATCCACTAGCGAGGACACCAATGCTGTTATTTCTTTTAGTGCTGCTGTGTTACGGCTGCTGTGTTACGGCTACTGTGTTACGGGTGCTGTGTTACGGCTCTGTGTTACGGCTGCTGTGTTACGGCTACTGTGTTACGGGTGCTGTGTTACGGGTGCTGTGTTACGGGTGCTGTGTTACGGCTGCTGTGTTACGGCTGCTGTGTGTTACGGCTGCTGTGTTACGGCTGCTGTGTTACGGCTGCTGTGTTACGGCTGCTGTGTTACTGCTGCTGTGTTACTGCTGCTGTGTTACGGCTGCTGTGTTACTGCTGCGTTACGGCTACTGTGTTACGGCTGCTGTGTTGACGGGTGCTGTGTTACGGGTGCTGTGTTACTGCTGCTGTGTTACTGCTGCTGTGTTACGGCTGCTGTGTTACGGCTGCTGTGTTACTGCTGCTGTGTTACTGTTGTTGTGTTACTGCTGCTGTGTTACGGCTGTTATTACTGCTGCTGTGTTACTGCTGTCTGTTACTGCTGTTGTGATCATTGCTGCTGTATTACGGCTGCTGTGTTACTGCTGCTGTGTTACTGCTACGTTACGGCTGCTGTGTTACGTACGTTGTTACTGCTGCTGTTACGGCTGCTGTGTTACGGCTTGCTGTGTTACTGCTGCTGTGTTACTGCTGGTGTGTTAATGCTGCTGTGTTACGGCTGTTGTGTTACGGGTGCTGTGTTACGGCTGCTGTGTTGGCTGCTGGTTGTGTTACTGCTGCTGTGTTACTGCTGCTATGTTACGGCTGCTGTGTTGACTGCTGCTGTGTTACGGGTGCTGTGTTACGGTTGCGTGTTACGCCGCTGTGTTACTGCTGCTGTGTTACGGCTGCTGTGTTACTGCTGCTGTGTTACTGCTGTGTGTTACTGCTGCTGTGTTACGGCTGCTGTGTTACGGCTTGCTGTGTTACTGCTGCTGTGTTACTGCTGGTGTGTTACTGTTGCTGCGTTACGGCTGTTGTATTACTGCTGCTGTGTTATGGGTGCTGTGTTACTGCTTCTGTGTTACTACTGTTGTGTTACGGCTGCTGTGTTACGGCTGCTGTGTTACTGCTGCTGTGTTACGGCTGTGTTACGGGTGCTGTGTTACGGCTGCTGTGTTACGGCTGCTGTAATTGCCGCTGTGTTACGGCTGCTGTGTTACGGCTGCTGTGTTACGGTCAGTTACGGCTGCTGTGTTACGGCTGCTGTATGTTACTGCTGCTGTGTTACTGCTGCTGTTACGGCTGCTGCGCATTGCTGCTGTTGCTGCTGTATTACGGCTGCTGTGTTACTGCTGCTGTGTTACGGCTGCTGTGTTACTGCTGCTGTGTTACTGCTGCTGTGTTACGGCTGCTGTGTTACTGCTGCTGTGTTACGGCTGCTGTGCATTGCTGCTGTGTTACGGCTGCTGTGTTACGCTGCTGTGTTACTGCTGCTGTACTGCTGGTGTGTTACTGCTGCTGTGTTACGGCTGTTGTATTACTGCTGCTGTGTTACGGGTGCTGTGTTACTGCTTGCGTGTTACTACTGCTGTGTTACGGTTGCTGTGTTACGGCTGCTGTGTTACGGCTTGCTGTTACGGCTGCTGTTACGGCTGCTGTTACGGCTGCTGTGTTACTATTGCTGTGTTACGGCTGGTTGTGTTACTGCTGCTGTGTTACTACTGTTGTGTTACGGCTGCTGTGTTACGGCTGCTGTGTTACGGCTGTGTTACTGCTGCTGTGTTACTGCTGGTGTGTTACTGCTGCTGTGTTACGGCTGTTGTATTACTGCTGCTGTGTTACGGGTGCTGTGTTACGGCTGCTGTGTTACTACTGCTGTGACGGCTGCTGTGTTACTGCTGCTGTGTTACTGCTGGTGTGTTACTGCTGCTGTGTGACGGCTGTTGTGTTACGGCGCTGTGTTACGGGTGCTGTGTTACGGCTGCTGTGTTACTGCTGCTATGTTACTGCTGCTATGTTACTGCTGTTGTGTTACTGCTGTTGTGTTACGGCTGCTGTTACTGCTGCTGTGTTACGGCTGCTGTGTTACTGCTGTTGTGTTACTGCTGTTGTGTTACGGCTGCTGTGTTACTGCTGTTGTGTTACGGCTGCTGTGTTACGGGTGCTGTGTTACTGCTGCTGTGTTACTGCTGTTGTGTTACTGCTGTTGTGTTACGGTGTTGTGTTGCTGCTGTTGTGTTACTGCTGTTGTGTTACGGCTGCTGTGTTACTGCTGCTGTGTTACGGCTGCTGTGTTACGGCTGCTGTGTTACTGCTGCTGTGTTACGGCTGCTGTGTTACGGCTGCTGTGTTACTGCTGCTGTGTTACTGCTGCTGTGTTACGGCTGCTGTGTTACTGCTGCTGTGTTACGGCTGCTGTGTTACTGCTGCTGTGTTACTGCTGCTGTGTTACGGCTGCTGTGTACTGCTGCTATGTTACTGCTGCTGTGTTACTGCTGCTATGTATTACTGCTGCTGTGTTACGGCTGCTGTGTTACGGCTGCTGTTACGGTTGCTGTGTTTACGGCTGCTGTGTTACTGCTGCTGTGTTTACGCTGCTGTGTTACTGCTGCTGTGTTACGGCTGCTGTTAATTGCTGCTGTGTTACGGCTGCTGTGTTACGGCTGCTGTGTTACTGCTGGCTGTGTTACGGCTGCTGTGTTACGGCTGCTGTGTTACGGCTGCTGTGTTACGGCTGCTGTTGTTACGGCTGCTGTGTTACGGCAGCTGTGTTACGGCTGCTGTGTTACGGCTGTTGTGTTACGGCTGCTGTGTTGAGGCTGCTGTGTTACGGCTGCTGTGTTCGGTTGCTGTGTTACTGCTGGTGTGTTACCCAGCTGTGTTACGGCTGCTGTGTTACTGCTGCTGTGTTACGGCTGCTGTGTTACGGCTGTTGTGTTACGGCTGTTGTTAGCTATCTGCTGTGTTACGGCTGCTGTGTTACTGCTGCTGTGTTACGGCTGCTGTGTTACTGTTTTTGCTGTTACGGCTGCTGTGTTACGGCTGCTGTGTTACGGCTGCCTGTTACTGCTGTTGTGTTACGGCTGCTGTGTTACGGCTGCTGTGTTACTGCTGCTGTGTTACGGCTGTTGTGTTACGGCTGCTGTGTTACGGCTGCTGTGTTACTGCTGCTGTGTTACGGCTGTTGTGTTACTGCTGTGTTACTGCTGCTGTGATAATTGCTGTTGTGTTACGGTTGCTGTGTTATGCTGCCTGTTACGGCTGCTGTGTTACGGCTGCTGTGTTATGGCTGCTGTGTTACGGCTGCTGTGTTACTGCCGTGTTATGGCTGCTGTGTTACTGCTGCTGTGTTACTGCTGCTGTGTTACTGCTGCTGTGTTACGGCCGCTGTGTTACGGCTGTTGTGTTACGGTGATGTGTTACGGCTGCTTGTGTTACTGTTGCTGTGTTACTGCTGCTGTGTTACGGCTGCTGTGTTATGGCTGCTGTGTTACTGCTGCTGCTGTGTTATGGCTGCTGTGTTACTGCTGCTGTGTTATGGCTGCTGTGTTACTGCTGCTGTGTTACGGCTGCTGTGTTACGGCTGCTGTGTTATGGCTGCTGTGTTATGGCTGCTGGTTACTGCTGCTGTGTTACTGCTGCTGTGTTACTGCTGCTGTGTTTACGGCTGCTGTGTTACGGCTGTTGTGTTACGGCTGTGTTTGGCTGCTGTGTTACTGCTGCTGTGTTACGGCTGCTGTGTTACGGCTGCTGTGTTACGGCTGCTGTGTTAGCTGCTGTGTTGCCATTGTTGTGTTACGGCTGCTGTGTTACGGCTGCCAGACATCGTTGCTGTGTTCCGGCTGCTGTGTTACTGCTGCTGTGTTACGGCTGCTGTGTTACGGCTACTGTGTTACGGCTGCTGTGTTACGGCTGCTGTGTTACGGCTACTATGTTACGGCTACTGTTACTGCTGCTGTGTTACGGCTACTGTGTTACGGCTGCTGTGTTACTGCTGCTGTGTTACGGCTGCTGTACATGCTGCTGTGTTTACGGCTGCTGTGCTACGGCCATTGTGTTACGGCTGCTGTGTTACGGCTGCTGTGTTACGGCTACTGTGTTACGGCTGCTGTGTTACTGCTGCTGTGTTACGGCTGCTGTGTTACGGCTACTGTGCTGCTGCTGTGTTACGGCTGTGTTGACGGCTACTGTGTTATGGCTGCTGTGCGGCTGCTGTTACTATTTATTGTCGATCGTTGTGACCTCTCATGACCTTTTGGACCCTAAGGGCTAATGCTTCTTGACAATAGTATATATCAATGTGTGTGGGTTGTACTCTTTGTGTCTGTTTGTGTGTTTGTATGTATGTCTGTCTCTGTCTGTTTTTGTCTGTCTGTCTGTCTGTCTGTGTACGTCTCTCTCTCTCTCTCTCTCTCTCTCCATCGACCATACCTCATCTCAATGTTTGTTCAGGAAAGTTAAACTGTGATCTTTTAATATTATCTAATGACTCTCCTTCACACTCAGGTATTAATTCTTCATTTACCAAAACATTTCAAATTTTTCATCATTTATACACGAGTTTTATGATGATTTTGATTATTATTGTTTTTTTTTTTCGTATTCCATTCTCTTTTATCACATTTTATATATTCCTTCTTCTGTGTTTCTGATCCTTCAATTAGTATTTAGATTCCACTTTCTCGTTTCTGTTATCCTCAAATATCACTATAATATCATCAGTCTGTTTTTCTTTCTATTTCTTCTTCAATTTCATCAGTTTTTTTTCCTTCTTCTTTACTCCTGTTGTTTTGTTGATTTATCTGGATGTTTATTCTTTGGATTTTCTTTCTCTCTCGTTCTTTGTCTATCTGTCTATCTGTCTGTCTGTCTATCTGTCTGGTTCTATCATATTACCATTTTATTTAGCTATCTGTCTCTCCCAATTGGAAAATATCACCATCTTCATTCCGTCCGTTAAGCCGCCAAAATTTCCTCAGTCGTCCAGTCCAGTCCAGTCCAGTCTTGTCTTGTCCTGTCCCGTCCCGTCCCGTCCCGTCCCGTCCCGTCCCGTCCTGTCCTTTTCACCTTAAATGACTTTTATGATCTTCTTCGTTACTCTTCTCGTTACTTCCCCGTCACTCTCACTGTCACTCATTCAACTCTGCCAGTCACTCTCAGTCCTCCTTCCTCCTTCACCATTCCTCCATCACTCTCTCCCTCAATAACCTACATTCACTGTGTATGTGTGTGTGTATGTGTGTGTGTGTGTGTGTGTGTGCATAAGACTCAGTATAAAGGCAATAAATAAGGAAAAATTACAAACCTATTTCCTTAACAGCAAACATGACAGACACATACTATTTCTCTGAACAAAAAACAGTAAAACAAATTGATAAAATAGGCAGAGGTGATCAAGGAGCTGGATGATTTGTTTACGTAATAGGGAACAGACCAATTACTGTAAACCCTCGCCCCAAAAAACAGCAGCAAAGGAGGAAGGGGGAGGAATAGGTATGGAGGCGTAGGGGAAGAGGAGGCTTAGGGAGATGGAAGAGGATTGTGTGAAAGGGGGGAGTCGTAGCGGGAAGGGGAAAGGAGGTAGAAAAGGGAGTAAAGGGGTTGGCCGTATCGTAAGGGGGAGGTAACATCGCAAACATTACTGTGGGATTCCTCGGTGTCTCCTGGCGGGTAGATTAATGACCTGGACGTGCCGGAGAAAGGGGGTAAGAGGGAGGGGGAGGGTACGGGAGGAGAGAAGGGCGATCGGAAAGGGAGGATGGATGGGGAGAGAAGAGGAAGAGTGGAGGGAGGGGTAGAGGATTATGGAGGGGGAGGGAAGGGGTGGAGGGAGGAAGAGGGGAAGAGAAGAGGGAAGGGAGGTAAGGGAAGAGGGAGGAGGAGGGAGGGTAAGAGGGAGGAGGAGGGGAGGGGAAGAGTGAAAGGAGGAGGGAGGGGAAGAGTGAAAGGAGGAGGGAGGGGAAGGGGGAGAAGAGAGTGGAGAGGTAAGACTACGATAACGAAAGCAGAGGAAGAGAAACATGAACGCAATAACTTACCTGAGAGGAGGGAGATGCAACGGTGAGGTGAGGGAATAATGTGGATAGATAGATAGATAGATAGATAGATAGATAGATAGATAGATAGATAGATAGATAGATAGATAGATAGATAGATAGATAGATAGATAGATAGATAGATAGATAGATAGATTTAAAAGGCCTTTGTAATGATCGCTTAGCCACGCTCCCTCGTTTTCTTACCGTGACCTCGACCATGACATGACTTTGACACACACACACACACACACACACACACACACACACACACACACACAACAAAACAGATTTTCCACACACCCTCCTCACTATTGCGTACACATCATACTTGTTAGATATTCACCTCACACTTTTAATATCGTGACTGGAGGAGGCATTCTGGTTCATATACATGGTTCATATACTCTGCCACCCTCTTCTTTCCTGTCAATGGGTGTAATCTTCCTTAGTTCTCAGTTCCTTCTTCCTAGTGTTTATGTGTGTGTGTGTGTGTGTGTGTGTGTGTGTGTGTGTGTGTGTGTGTGTGTGTGTGTGTGTGTGTGTTCTAAACCATTCTTTTGTTTACCTGACTGATTAAAGTGACATTTGTATGGCTTCCTTCCTCCCCTCCCTTACCTGTCCTGTCCTTCCTTCCTTCCTTCCTTCTCCATTACTCCTTTTATATCCTTCTCTCTCCCGCCTCTTCTTAATTCTTCCTCATTTTCATCGGCTCCTTCTCCCTTCCTAATCCTACCTCCTATTCCCTCCTTCCCGCTGTTCTTATCTCCTCCTATCTACCTTCTCCTTCCTCTTGTACTTTCCCTCAATCCCCGTATTTCTCTTTCTCTCCTTATCTCCTCTAATTTCACTATTTATCTTCTTCTATTCCCCCATCCCTTCCTCTGTTTCCTCCTTTTCCTCCATGTTTTCTTCCCTCTCATTTATTTCCACTTCCTTATTCTCTCTCTTTCCCTTCCATCCATCTTGTTCTCTTCACCTCCTTTATCTCACCTTTCTTTCTCTCTTGTTTTAACCTCCTATACCATCTCTACATTATCACTCGCTTCCCTATCTCCTACTTTGTATTTCCTTCCTCTTTTTCCCATCTTCCTCTCTTCTCCATTCGATAATCTTCCTTACCTCTCTTCTCTCTTCTCTCTCTCTTCTCCAGTATCCTTAACGTCTCCTATCCCTTTCCTACTCTGCCCCTCCTCCTCCTCCCCTTCTATACGATTTTCAGAGAGAGAGAGAGAGAGAGAGAGAGAGAGAGAGAGAGAGAGAGAGAGAGAGAGAGTAATTAAAAAAAAACAAATTGCTTGGAGATGAAGTTGAGGAATGTTGTATGTATGTATGTATGTATGTATGTATGTATGTATGTATGTATGTATGTATGTATGTGTATAAATCTCAGCTATACACCACAGACACGCTGTTAAAACTTAATATTTAACTCGTTAACTCTATCTCATTCAACAAATCATAATAATAACATGAGTGAGATACATAACTCAGGGAATTATTTTTATGACCAAGAATACAAAATACAATAAGATACAGGAAACATTGTCGTCGTGTCGTGGAAGATTTTGGTGAATGTGTCCGTCCTCTACAACACAACAATACTCGATGGTATTTTCATCTTTATCTTCAATGTGGTGAAGCAAATAGGATGTTTCTTGTCGTGTTCTGATATACACACACACACTCACACGCACACACACACACACACACACACGTGAGTTGATAGTAACTTATTAACACCAATTTGTAAACAAAGGTAGAGAGTGAAACAGAGAGATGGATATAATGGGAGATTAAGACATACAAACAGAGGGATAATAATAAAGATGCAAAGAGGGAAAATGAGACATACTAACAGATATTGAGAGAGAGAGAGAGAGAGAGGGAATGGGGAGGAGGGAATAAAAGGAGGAAGGAGAGGGAAGGGGTTGGCACACTTAATCTGTTACAACAATACGGAGGTTTACACCTGTGTTAGTCTACCCTTCCCACTCCCCCTTCCTCCCTTTTCCTTCCCCTCCCCTCCTCCCCCCCCCCCTCTTCCAGACATTACCACCTCCCTTACCTGGTGTCTTGGCCGTACCCCCACCCATTACTGTATTAATTCACCATTACCCGAAGGAACTGCAACGCAAATTAAGATAGTGTCGAGGCCATTTTGACGCCATTTTAGTAATTTAGTGTTTTGGTGGGAATATGAATCTAGGACGTGCATTTTATTTCTGACTTTATTAATATAATGAAAATATATAACAAAGAGTCATAGGTTTTTTTTTTTTCATCTACAATTCATTATTTTAATTTTTCAGGAATTGTTGAATATTCATTTATTTTAGTAATGGAAAACAATGCTCAGTAACCAATCCATCAATTATAAATATACATGTATGTGAATATGTTTTTTTGTGTACGTTAAGTCCGTTCACAGTGTAGGTTTGAGGGCAAATGGTAAATTATTTTTTTATGTAACTATTGAAAACTCACACCACCCCCTTCCCTCCTGGTCCGCTGTAAGCTGTGGAATACTCTATCGATTAATCTGGTGAGTGATCGTGTGTTTGACTCAGTGGGATGATATGTTTGTTTGTGTCTCTCTGATTGTTTAGATACTGTTTACAATGTGATGAAAATATAGAGTATAAAAAAAAAAAACTTGGGGTAAACTGTATGTATGTTTGATTTTGTGTGGTCTAAGTTTTGCTGTAAAGGTACATAACGTTTGATTTGGTTTAGGGCTTATAGTAAATACCCCCCCCCCCCACCCCCCCCCCCACTACTACTGCTACTCAAGGGCGAATCCAGGGGGGAGGGGGGGGGGCTATCTTTTAATTCAGCTACTGTTCAGGACTAAAGTAGTCATCACACACGTAGCATCTAGTAGGAGTTCAGATTATTTTTCCTCTGACATAAAATGGTACTGGAATATCTGTCCAATGAAGTGAAAAAATCCTAACAAGTGGTACGATGATATATGAGCTTTGGGAGTGGGATAGTACCGATTAGATACAACGTTAGGTTCATGTTTTCACGGGCTTCGGTAGTTACATGTAGGGGTCAGTCGTTGTTAACTCAATGAGAGGTTGGGTCTTTTTTTTTGGATGGATGGGTAGTAGTGGTAGTGGTGGTGGTTGTTGGTAGTAGTGATAGTGGCCTGGTGGGTAGTGATGGTGAGACGAAAGAAAGAAAAATATGAATGAAAGAAGGAATAAGAATGAAAATGAAAGAAAATAAAAGAATTGAATGTTTATCACAATATCACTCTGTTATGATTTTTTTATTGTGATACATATTAAATGAACGAGAGATAGGAAGGGGAGGAAGATGGAATGAGAGAGAGGAAGGTGAAGAAGATGGAATGGAAGAAAATAAGAATAGAATAAAGAGGGGTAAAAAAAAGAGGAAGCTACAATGAGTGATAAAGGTGGAAGAGAAGAGGAGAGAGAGAAAGAATGATTGAAAGAAGTATAGTAAAGAAAGAAAGAAAGAAAGAAAGGAAAAAAGAAAGGAAGAAAGAAATATAGATAGAAAAAATATGTAACGAAAGATATAAAGAAAATAAGGATTAGATAAATAGAAAGATAAATAGACAGATTGGGAAAAAATAATCCAAGATTATTGTATTTCTTTCGTTTTGTCCTTCATACCCTTTCGTATATTTCCTACCCCCTCATTTCTCTCTCTCTCTCTCTCTCTCTCTCTCTATCTATCTATCTCTCCCTCTCCCTTATTCATATCTCATTTCCCTCACTTGTCTCCATAATCATCAAGTCCTTCTACATCTCTTTCCTCTCACATTTCCCTACATATTATCATTATCGTCTCATTTGTCTCTTCCCCGTTCTTGTTTATTCCTTCTCTTTAATCATCACCATAATCCTCTCTTTGACTTTCTCTTTTATTCTACTTTTTATTCTTATTCTTCGTCTTTTTCCTACCATCAGTAAATCACTTCTGCCTTGGTGTGATTTACATAAACAATTCATTTCAATGTGTTTTCGTCTCTCTCTCTCTCCATCAATATATGTATCTCTATTTCTTTCTCTATCTCTCAGTGAGTCAGAGAACTTGTAAAGGAAAGGAATGAGGAAAACGTAATGTAAATGTAATAAACGAAGGTTAATAAAAAAAAGGTAAGAGGAAGGGATCATTGTCTCAGTAAAGGAGAGAGAGAGAGAGAGAGAGAGAGATTAAATGGATAATCCCTTCACTTCCAAAACAGCCGATGAAAATTGTATATATTCCTACGCTATCACCACGTTTCTCTCCCTCACTTCCATCACCACACCAATACCACTGTGCTTCTTTCTCTTTCACCACCATCACCACCACCACCGTGCTTCTTTTCTCCTCTTCACCACCATCATCACCACCACCGTGCTTCTTTCTCTCTCACCACCATCATCACCACCACCACCGTGCTTCTTTCTCTCTTCATCACCACCACCACCACCACCACCAACACCAACACCACCACCACCAACACCACCACTGTCCCTTCCTCCACTACCATCACCTTATTTCTCTCCTCTTCCATCACCACCACTACCCTTCCTGCCTCCCTCCATCACCATCACCACTACCCTCCACTGCCTCCCTCCATCACCACCACCACTACCCTACCCTCCACTGCCTCCCTCCATCACCACCACCACTACCCTCCACTGCCTCCCTCACCACCATCTCCACACTCCTCTCCCTCCCTCACCACCATCTCCACACTCCTCTCCCTCCCTCCACACCAACACACTCACTCATCTACACACACACACCATAACTCACTCTCTCTCCCTCCCTGCACTCCAAACACCTATTTCACCTCTGTCTAACTCGGCACCAAATTTTTAGCTTAAATTCTCAGTTACTTAACCCTTTGAGCATTCCACTGGGGGGATTTCCACTACACCCACTTTTACTAAGCCTCAGTGATAATTCTCGTGTAATTCTTCTTTATTTGACAGGTTTTTTTCACTCTCCGACTTAAGGCTTCGTTTATATTACACAAGTATATGTTTTGACATGTTGATACTCCCAACACCTTCTCATATTCCCTCCTGTCTGGTGCTAGTGTTGTGTACATGTACGATGTTATATTTTAAATTATAAAGAATTAATGTGTGTGTAGTGAATCATAAAAGAATATGTGTCTGTCTGTCTGTCTGTCTGTCTGTCTGTTCCAGCCATATCTTTTAAACGGAAGCAGTTTGAGACCAAATTTTTCCTCCATTGAGATATCACCACGACGATTGTGGGAGGTGGTTACCCGCGGCAGGGAGGACAAACTGTGGCAGTCAAGGTTATACAGTGTGTATAACGTACTGTACATGTCACGTGTATATCCCACACATGCCGTTTAGCCTAGTTCAGCAGTAATATCCCCGCAGAACAAGACGGTGGCACCAGTCCGTCAGGCCCCGTGAGGAGGTCTATAGTCGAATTTTGGAAGTTGTATTTAAGTTCTTTAATACATACCCTATGTGACGCTAATTCATCATATATCGTAATATAATGTTTATTATAGATTAAATTATGCATATAACATTATAGACGATACACAGTAAGGTATCGCCCCCCTACACGCTAGAAACATGCCGGGTTCCTTGGGGTCGAAATGCAATCTCTGGCGTCCGTCTTTTGCAATGGGCACAAAAAACAGGCAGCTGACCATCCTGCCAGTGAAGGATATTTAAGCTTTTTTACCTGGTCTGTGGAGTGAGGGAAGGAGGAAGGTCTCGCTCGCCGGATGATCCTCCTTACTGAGAGGTTAAGTTGTGGTGGTCGAGGAGCAACAATACACACAGGAAAAATTCCAGATCCACATATTCTTAATAAGTGACCAACAATGGCGTGTCTCATTTGTCTGTCTGTCAGTCTGTCTGTTCCAGCCATGTCTTCTAAACGGAAGCAGTTAGAGACTAAAAATCTTCCTCGATTGAAATATCACCACGGCGATTGTGGGAGCTGGTTACCCGCGGCAGTGAATGTTGTACACTATATAGTATTTACCTCAACCCATTAGACACCAGTGTAAGGGATGCGACACTGGGAATTTAGGTGCCAGTTTAAGTGGCTGTGTGATGAAGGGAAATTAGATTGTAGTTAGAGATTTAAGCAACAAAGCTCCTCGTAGCGAAAGGATTACACACACACACACACACACTTATCTATATGTTATATGATATACGTATATATATATATATATATATATATATATATATATATATATATATATATATATATATATATATATATATATATATATATATATATATCTTCTCTCACTTGTTACTCTACCTACCTATATTCATGTTTACAGCTCTCTCAGTGCAAAAATTCAGTCTTGTTAACAGTTCACCACCGAAGGTACAATGCAGCAGTAACGTGACCAAAAATATTCCTCTCTTAATTTCTTCTGCTTAATTCCTTTGCCTCCTCTCATATTATTATTATTATTATTATTATTATTATTATTATTATTATTATTATTATTATTATTATTATTATTATTATTATTATTATTATTATTATTATTATTATTATTATTATTATTAAACAATAACGCATTCAAGATCTTTATTTTATAGTAATGAATATTCCATTTTCTTTTAACAGGTATAACTAAACTAGTGAATTTGTTTTTGTTGGCCTCTATCCCCCCGTTCCCATCCCCCGGAGCTATCAGCGCCACATAAACCGTATTGCTTCTGCCACCGTCTTGTCAGCTACCATTTTTAACCTAGAAATTGCATCCCCGCCCCCACAGTATATCATAGTGCTTCATGAGGGTAGTGTTACTCTCTCTCTCCTCTCTTCCCTCAGCCATGCCTTAGTGGGTGTGTGTGTGTGTGTGTGTGTGTGTGTGTGTGTGTGTGTGTCTGTCTGTCTCACTCTATCGTTCCATCACCTTTAAACAGCATATTTCCCACCAAAACCTGAACCCTTTGAAAAATTATCATTTTACCCCGACCATTATGTACTTCACACTGACCGGGCCTCCCTATATAAAAACACTATATTTTTCTCCCCCTTTTAATATATGAATTACAATGGTTATATACAAAAGTTCTATAGTGTGATCATTGCTATAGTGACATTGTATATATATAAAAATAATAATAAGAAAAACAATAGGACTCTACTTTTTTTCTCGCGGTGAAAAAAAAACGATAATAAAAACACGTAACAAAAGTAAATCGTATTATTTTTATTTATAGTTTACAATTTTCATTATTTATTTAAAGTTCATTATACACGTATCCCCTTGAACATCATTTGCGTCGTGTATAACCATTCAAAAAATTACACGAATAATAATCATTAATTCTTCATTCATTTTCACACTCGATAATTGAACAAGTTAACAAGATCTTACGGGGTTAGGTCTTGAACTACTGACCTCCTGTGTAGAATGATAGTCTCATGTGATTAGAGTAGATGTAACTTGTCCTGCTGCTGCTATTATTATTATTATTATTATTATTATTATTATGATTATGATTATGATTATTATTATTATTATTATTATTATTATTATTATTATTATTATTATTATTATTATTATTATTATTATTATTATTATTATTATTATTATTATTATTATTATTATTATTATTATTATTATTATTATTATTATTATTATTATTATAAGCTTACAAACTACATCACACACATCACACCCACACGCCAGGCCAGCCAGTGAAGGCAGACCTCACCCCTAACGCAGCAAAAATTGGTACACAATAAGTGGTGTTCACAGGCTGCCTCAGTATCCATCTTCTTTAACACTTTCCTGTTTATCGAATTCTGGTAAATCCCTGAAGGAGAACGGGACGTATTTATGTGCAGTAGGAAGTCTCTTGTATTGGGATTACTGATGTGTAGTGTTGTATAGTGAGTGTTGTATTCTGAGTCACTATACTGTATTATGGTGAAGATATAGTGACATTGTGTGGTGTTAAGTGGAGAGTTGTATAGTGTGTGTTAGTTGTATTCTGAGACACTATACTGTATTATGGTGAAGTGATGGTGACATTGTGTGGTGTGTGGTGTGTTTCAGACTGTAGTGGCCTTCATATGCACCATACCATGTTGAGTAGAACAAATATGGTTGTCTATTCGTATGAGAAAGTTATTCGTATTTATATCTTCTGATATATCTGTAAAATACAAATATTCATGTTAGGTTAGGTTAGTGTTAGACTAGGTTAGGTTAGGTTAGGTTAGGTTAGGTTAGGTTAGGTTAGGTTAGGTTAGGTTAGGTTAGGTTAGGTTAGGTTAGGTTAGGCTTGACATTCCTTTTAATCTAAAGTTCCTCGTTTGCTATATTATTTGTTTATCCTTAAATACTCCGTAAACTATAACCTAACCTGACCTGACCTGACCTGATCTGACCTGACCTGACCTGACTTGGCCTAACCTTCCCATCAGAACTAAAAAAAAAAAAAATATTTACGTCTCGGCGCATTACCTGTGAGCCCACCTTGCCTATGACGTCATAATATCACCTCGTAATGTCTTCCTAAACGCGAACATTCAAAAACCCTTTCAGGTTATTTCAATTTACTGCGGAGCAAATGGCGGACCCAATAGCACTACTTGTCCGTAATTGTGCCATTAGTAAGGAGCCAGTGATGGTGTTAGCGTGGTATTATGAACTATAGGATTGTTGAGAGTAAGGTTCCTGTTTATGTATTGAGGAGAAGGAGAGAGGCACAGTATGGTATGGGTGAGGAGAGACAGAGAGAAGATGGGAAAGAGAGATAGTGGTATAGAGAGATAGAGATAACTGATAATATGGAACGAGAGAGAGAGAGAGAGAGAGAGAGAGAGAGAGAGAGAGAGAGTTACGGAATATGACAAATATCCGCCCACACACACACACTCTCTCTCTCTCTCTCTCTACACACACACACACACACACACAACATCCGGAACAAGTAGATATACAGTACATAGAGATTCTTTAATACAGAATCATCCGGAAGTTGTTGATATTATAATGTAGTTAGTCACGGTCGGGTCACTGGCATCCTCTCACGGAAACTAATTAGGACAACATAGAAATCAAAGACAGGTGTACATGTTACCACCGACCCCCCCCACCCACCCCTCACCACACCCACACCCACACCCCCACCCACCCACCCCATGATGATTGTTGCCGCTGATAAGGTTGCTTTTAGTAAATTACCTGTTCTGATGGTGATTTGTTATTGTTCTACACCTGTTTGGTTATTTTTTTTGTATTCACCTGTTGGTTAATTAATTAGTCTCGCACACCTGTTTGTTTCTTTGCCTCTTATACCTGATGTTTATTTTAATCTTCCACACCTGCATCACCATTATCCTTATACACCTGCTCTACCATTATCTTCATACACCTGCTCTACCATTATCTTCATACACCTGCACCACCATTATCCTTATACACCTGCACCACCATTATCCTCATACACCTGCTCTACCATTATCTTCATACACCTGCACCACCATTATCCTTATACACCTGCACCACCATTATCCTTATACACCTGCTCTACCATTATCTTCATACACCTGCACCACCATTATCCTTATACACCTGCTCTACCATTATCTTCATACACCTGCTCTACCATTATCTTCATACACTGCTCTACCATTATCTCATACACCTGCACCACCATTATCCTTATACACCTGCACCACCATTATCCTTATACACCTGCACCACCATTATCCTTATACACCTGCACACCATTATCCTTATACACCTGCTCTACCATTATCTTCATACACCTGCTCTACCATTATCTTCTACACACCTGCTCTACCATTATCTTCATACACCTGCACCACCATTATCCTTATACACCTGCTCTACCATTATCTTCATACACCTGCTACCATTATCTTCATACACCTGCTCTACCATTATCTTCATACACCTGCACCACCATTATCCTTATACACCTGCTCTACCATTATCCTCATACACCTGCTCTACCATTATCCTCATACACCTGCTCTACCATTATCCTCATACACCTGCTCTACCATTATCCTCATACACCTGCTCCACCATTATCCTCATACACCTGCTCTACCATTATCCTCATACACCTGCTCCACCATTATCCTCATACACCTGCTCCACCATTATCCTCATACACCTGCTCTACCATTATCCTCATACACCTGCCTGTTACAAAATGACCAGAAACTGAATATTTTTTACGGATATTTTCTTAAGACTGAGCTGCGTGTTGTTGTCAGCTGTGTATGCATATTAAACATCTTATCAAGGATGTGTTCTAACTAATACATATATACATAAACCTACAGACAGACGGCATATGTATACAAATCTCAGACATAGATATGATATGATAAAGATAATTATTTAAAAAAGAAAGAGTAACATTTTATTGAACTCTAGAATTTAGGATAAAAAAATAACATACAGGATTTCCCCCCAACTCTGTCCCCTTGGGTGTTATGGGCTGGGTAACTTTTGTATGGAGGAGCTACACAAGTTGTATATCGACGCTGTGGGTAGTGGACGGCATCTGGTGGTGTTCTCTGCCTCACTAACTCACACCGCTCCTGTACGATAACTTCACCTTAGGCGCCTCGACCCACATTGGCTGGTGTACTCTGGGGAGAGGAGGTCGTTCTTTAGGGAGTCACCTTATGTCGTACCAAGGATTTATAGTTGTCGTACTCTACGATTACGTTGTCGTAGTATTACTCTACCTTGTCATGTTTAAGATGTTGGTGTATTATGATTATGTACCCGAGTTTTAGTACCAAGGTATTAAGCGATCGTTGCCGAGGTATTAAGTTACGTTATTTTATTGATAAAGTTGTAAAGGCTTTTGGACTTGGTATTTCTGTGTCATCGTAGTGGAGAAGTTATTACAAGTGAAGGTTACCAGTATCGCCCTCCTCAAGACACACTGCCTCCCGTGTTGGACTTACTGACATATACTCGTCAACACATTCTCTAGTGTTTAATATGTTAGGATTTTTTTTATAAGTTGTACAAATGTTTTCGTTCTTCTGGATATTATTAGAGAGCAACATATACTTTTTTTTTTACACGTCATTATTGATTTTTTTTGTGATTTGAATATCTAATAGTGTGAGTGGATATCGATCAATCAGAGTATCGGTTTCATATCTGAGGGTTGGTGACCACAGTCCTCCACTCTAAACGTTTTCGGGTTGTTTTAGTTATCTCTGGGGACCGAGTTTTTCATCCATCCCAGTCTCTGCCTTCCCCTGGCCCTCCTACCCTCAACTTTGTCTATTAATATTTCTGTTATTATCCACTCAACCCTAATTATATATTACACTAAATGGGGATAGTTGCCGAATAGTGATAAGTTTTATGTTTTTTTTCTTTTGGGGGTATATAATATCCACTCTATGTTATGTGACCTTCGAACCCTATATGACCATACCCAAAACAAGAATGGTAGAGAGTCTCACAAAACTCCACGTTGACGCGGGATGGAGACACAACTCACCACTAAGACGGTGATCCTGGGGGCGTAATGTTGTGTAACGAGACCAGCTTATGGAGGGGCGGTGTATGTCTGGCGAGGCCCACCTCCATTACCGGGATAGTGGAGGGGCGAGGCCGGGGTCACTATATACGTCAGCGGCCACTCCGGGGAGAGCAGCGCCAGGGTCACTAACTCCGGGTTACGGCACAATATAGTGGTCATAACATGTCATATACGCCAGGTATAGAGAGAATTAGCTGGACAGGTAGGAAGGTAACCCCCACCTGTTCCCATTACCTGCTGGCACCCCGCCAGGTATGCCTGGTCACCTGATCGACTCAGGTATCACCCAGTACCACTTTAACTAATCAATATGAACTACCTAACCAGTTAGCCGAATCGCACAGTCATCATTCGAGATATGTATCCATCCCAGTTAGGGCTGTCCAGTCAATGAGACCAGTTCATGTGGCAGTATAAGTAGGCAGTGAGTGAGCCAAATTACCACAGTATATAATTATTTCCCTTCTAAACCAGTGAATGTAAAAATGTTAGTTGATGACCCGACCCTTGGAATCATGAGGCTGTTATGAGGAGTGTGGGTCATCATACACACATTCTCTACTGAGTTGTGCAAGGAGAGAACTACAGCTCCTGACACATATACAAGATATATTAATCCTAAGGTCGCTCCACCACCGCCACGATACTACCATCCTTAACACAGGGTCAAGATAAGCTGACACAGTAATTAAGGGAGCCAGATTCATTCGTCACTGCCATAGTTATCATCATTAAGTCCAGCGAGGGACCAACAACCTAACCTAACCTAACCTAACTAACCTAACCTAACCTAACTAACCTAACCTAATCTAACTAACCTAACTAACCTAACCTAACCTTGGAGAGGAATGCCTATGGGAGGTGAACACACACACGGTAGAGGGACATCACACTAGGCAGAACACAACCGAACTTTCATCTGGGACATACATACCTAACAGTGTCACTATCTGAGGGGAACGCCAGGCGACATTTATTGCTCGTGCTGGCGCTGTTTATAGTATGGGTGACAGTACCATTCTTTGTTGCTCCCTGTCTCTCTCTCTAGTAACACCAGAGACGAACAGATACGAAACGATATCTGTCACTTTTAATCTCATGAAATTCACGTTAAATGACTACCCAGGGATAAAACTAAGTGATGTTTGTTGCTTCCTGTTACATGATCACGAAAAGAATCTCCAGATAAGTTAATAGTTAAAAACCTACAACTCCTCTTTAACGTCTCGCTATAATAACTACATAACAAGATACAGGAGTAAATAATACCGCTACTGTTTCTTCTGTATAACTTTCATAAAAAAAAGTCCTAAGAAATATATAAAAATCTGACTAATATTTTTTTGCGTTTCCCTTTAAGAATTTCCCTAAGAAAGATGAACAGCGAGGTAGGGAAACTATCCGATTCATTTTGTGTTACTTGTGTTACCTTAAAGAAGTAGGTGGGGAAGTCAAGGAACTAAAGTAAGTGCTCCTTGTTACCATTAAGTACGAGGTATCATTGTCAAAGGATGAACGTAAGTGCTCCTTGACTCCTTGTGTGTTACTTTCATAGGAAGGGGAGGGGGGATGGTCAGGCGAGGCTTGTGGCGAGAAAAATTTTTCCCATCGATCCAAGACCCTGGGGATATGTGAGAGAGAGAGAGAGAGAGAGCGAGCGAGCCAGTGAACAAAAGAGTGTGTGTGTGTGTGTGTGTGTGTGTGTGTGTGTGTGTGTGTGTGTGTGTGTGTGTGTGTGTGTGTGTGTGTGTGTCTCCCCGTAAAGTTATGATGAACTGGACGTACAGAGATCCTTGGCTTGTCCTCCTGGTTTATGTGTTTCTGGTGAGTCACGGGTCAGAAGAAGAGAAAGAAAACTAAGGAGAACAGACAGACAGACACACACACAGACGGACAGACAGGCAGACAGACAAATAGACATATCATAAAGGTAAGAGAAATAAAAAGAGATAAAAGAGACCGAGAGGTAAATATCACCCTCCATGTCATAAAGAAGAGTTATCACAGTGAACTTTAAGCGTATAATTGTACTATAATTATTTATTTTTAACCAGCTGAGAAAACGAGATCCTTAAACCTTACAATCGTGTTTCATCTGTTTTGTTTTCATGTTTATATTAAGGTTAAGAAGGTCCAGGATATGGGTGATATTTTCCCAAATCTTACGTGATGTTTAGACAAAGGGAAATTGATCGCTATGGAGGAAAGGTTGATGGTCCTTGATAGTAATTTTTGATAGAAGTAGAGTCTGATGGTGTACGGGGTGATGAGATATATTGTTTAGAAGTAGAGTCTGATGGTGTACGGGGTGATGAGATATATTGTTTAGAAGTAGAGTCTGATGGTGTACGGGGTGATGAGATATATTGTTTAGAAGTAGAGTCTGATGGTGTATGGGGTGATGAGATATATTGTTTAGAAGTAGAGTCTGATGGTGTACGGGGTGATGAGATATATTGTTTAGAAGTAGAGTCTGATGGTGTACGGGGTGATGAGATATATTGTTTAGAAGTAGAGTCTGATGGTGTACGGGGTGATGAGATATATTGTTTAGAAGTAGAGTCTGATAGTGTTTAGAAGTAGAGTCTGATGGTGTATGGGGTGATGAGATATAGTGTTTAGAAGTAGAGTCTGATGGTGTATGGGGTGATGAGATATATTGTTTAGAAGTAGAGTCTGATGGTGTACGGGGTGATGAGATATATTGTTTAGAAGTAGAGTCTGATGGTGTACGGGGTGATGAGATATATTGTTTAGAAGTAGAGTCTGATGGTGTACGGGGTGATGAGATATATTGTTTAGAAGTAGAGTCTGATGGTGTACGGGGTGATGAGATATAGTGTTTAGAAGTAGAGTCTGATGGTGTATGGGGTGATGAGATATAGTGTTTAGAAGTAGAGTCTGATGGTGTATGGGGTGATGAGATATATTGTTTAGAAGTAGAGTCTGATGGTGTACGGGGTGATGAGATATATTGTTTAGAAGTAGAGTCTGATGGTGTACGGGGTGATGAGATATATTGTTTAGAAGTAGAGTCTGATGGTGTCTGATGGTGTACGGGGTGATGAGATATATTGTTTAGAAGTAAAGTCTGATGGTGTACGGGGTGATGAGATATATTGTTTAGAAGTAGAGTCTGATGGTGTACGGGGTGATGAGATATATTGTTTTTATTAGATATGGAAATAAAACTTTCTCTTTTGGGGATAATTTAGGTGTGAAAAAATTTACTTTGTTGTTATTAATTCGTTACTAGTACTACTAGTAGTAGTAGTAGTAGTACTGCTGCTGCTGCTGCTGCTGCGAGCATAACTACTAGTATTATTACTAGTATTAGAACTAGTATTATTACTAGTATTACTACTAATATTATTGCTAGTATTTTTTTTTTAAATGGCCTCCATCCTCCCCCTATAGCCACACCTTCGCCGCCATTTTATTACCTTAAAAATTGAATATCCTAATACATAAGTAGCTATCCTAGCTGTGTTGAGTTAGTTGAGCCGCAGATCTAATAATAATAATAATAATAATAATAATAATAATAATAATAAACGGTTTATTAATAGAGTTGCAGCCGGTGGCTGAAAATATACAGACTTACATCTATGCGGCATTCACTGACTGTTGCCTCATAGTCAATATCTGCAACTGTTGTCGGCTTTGGGGCCGTTGCTCTCGTCCCCCTGAGGAAGAGCAAAGCCGACCTAAGGAGAGAGAAGGACAGTCGACATCTCATCCAGGCTGTTACATAACTTCTGGGCTGCTGCTTCTGTTCGGATAGCACCTCCGCTAGTCTGGCGTAGAAGCATCTTGCACTTGGTCCCATCCCACCAGAGGTTGTGAACACTAGAGGAGTGAAGCTGCCTTGAACAACGTTCTGAATTCTCTCCCCATATGCCCTTATCTTGTCGTTCTCGTTCCACCAATTATTGCTAGTTTTACTACTAGTATTACTACTAGTATTATAGCTTGTGTTATTGCTAGTATTATTACTAGTATTATGGCTAGTATTGTTGCTAGTATTATTGCTAGTATTACTATTAGTATTATAGCTAGTGTTATTGCTAGTATTATTGCTAGTATTACTACTAGTATTAGCTTGTGTTATTGCTAGTATTATTGCTAGTATTATTACTAGTATTATAGCTAGTGTTATTGC
Organism: Homarus americanus; assembly: GCF_018991925.1. Taxonomy (NCBI): domain Eukaryota; kingdom Metazoa; phylum Arthropoda; class Malacostraca; order Decapoda; family Nephropidae; genus Homarus; species Homarus americanus. The sequence continues at coordinate 4,339,306 of NW_024720811.1, read as the reverse complement.
TAGTATCATTGCTAGTATTATTGCTAGTATTATAGCTAGTGTTATTGCTAGTATTACTACTAGTATTATTACCAGTATTATTATTAGTATTATAGCTAGTGTTATTGCTAGTATTATTACTAGTATTATGGCTAGTATTGTTGCTAGTATTATTGCTAGTATTACTATTAGTATTATAGCTAGTGTTATTGCTAGTATTATTGCTAGTATTACTACTAGTATTATAGCTTGTGTTATTGCTAGTATTATTACTAGTATTATCGCTAGTGTTATTGCTAGTATTATTGCTAGTATTACTACTAGTATTACTACTAATACCACCAATAATTACCAAATAGAAAAGTTATACGAAGAAAGAAGGAAAGAACGTGTATAATACTGTTTTATAATCCAAGTAAAAAGATAAAAGACGAAGGCAGAAGTGAGGGGATGTCACAGTAAGTTATGAAGAGGCAACAGGTTGGTGGAGGTTTACAGAGATTTACTTCTGACAAAAAGGAAAAAAAAACACGAGTGAGGTTTTCTGAAGACCAGGATTACGACAACTAACCCATGTGGAGTGGGAGGGGGTGATGGGTGTTGTGTGTGGTGGTATTGGTGGTGGTGTGGTTGGTAATGGTGGTATTGATGTTGTGATGGGTGGTGATGGGGGTGATAGTGGTGGTGTTAGGAGTGGTGGTGGTGATAGGGGTTGGTGGTAGTGTTGCGGGTGGTGGTGATACCGGTGGTGGTGATAGTGGTGGTGATGGCGGTATTAGTAATAGTTGTGGTACTGGTGGTAGTGGTGGTACTGGTGATGTAGTAATGGTGGTAGTGTGAATCCCCCTGACCATCTTACATCTTCTTCATCTTATTCTTCTTCCTGCTTCTTCTTCCTCTTCATTCTCTCCTATTCCTTCCTTCTCTCATATGCAGGAGACGTGAATGAGGACTTTAACTCAGTAGGAGAGGATCAAATACTTTCTTGGAAGAAGTGTAAGGCGTTCAATGTTTGAAAATGAGAGAGAGAGAGAGAGAGAGAGAGAGAGAGAGAGTCTGTCTGTCTGTTCGTCTGTGTCAGTGTGTGTGTGTGTCATCGTGCTACTGACAATATATCAACACACATGTATCTATATTACTCTTCTGGTATATACGACCCGACCCGACCCGACCCGACCCGACCCGACCCGACCAACAGAGCGCCCCAACAAACAACTCGTTTAATAAATACGCGACTCCAAAAACAAGTAAGGGCTGGAGGGGTGATCTGTGAGGGATGGCTCTTGACAGCTGGAGGGCCGGTGAGAATGGGAAAACTTGGCCGCAGGAAAGATGTGTAGAGGGGGCGGGGCGGGGGTGGGGAGGGCGGGGCGGGGGTGGGGAGTAGAAATGTGGGTATGGGGATGGAAAATGGGGTGTAGAGAAGCGGGAGGAGAGTAGGGGGTATAAGGAGGGAGACTGGGGAGGATAAGAAAGGTGTGGGGAGATAAACGTCGTGGGGAGTTGACGGAAAGAGTAAGGAAAGTGGGAAAAATATGATGATGTCTGGTGTGGGGAGAGAAGTAGGGAGGGAGTATTTTAGACTGGGGAGTGTGTAGGTGTGGGGGAGTGGAGGAAGGAATTTTGGAGAGAGGAAGGGGGAATGTAAAGAAGAGGGGCTGAGAGAGGAGGGAGGAGAGTGAGTGGGGTGTGAGGGAAAGGTGGGAGATCTAAGGGACGCTGAGGACAAATGGAAGGAAATGGAGTGGAAGGTATGTAGAAGAAGGAAGAGGAGATGGATGGCAAAGAGGAGAAAAATAAGAGGTGGATGATGTGGATGAGACTGTTCAGGGAGGAAGAAGAGGGGGAGAAGATGTATGGCACGGAGATGGAATGTGGCGTGCGGTGGGGGGAGAACAGGCGTGTGGTGGCGGGAGAACAAGCGTGCGGTGGGGGGAGAACAGGCGTGTGGTGGCGGGAGAACAAGCGTGCGGTGGGGGGAGAACAGGCGTGTGGTGGCGGGAAGAACAGGCGTGTGGTGGGGTGGGAACAGGCGTGTGGTGGGGGTAGAACAGGCGTGTGGTGGGGGAGGAAGGCGTCGTATAGGGCATGTCTCCCATGGGTCATTAGTATTCATGAGGGAGGGCCAAGGCCACAACCCTCGACCTATTTACACTTCACCAGAAACTTTATGACCCACAAGTGTAACAATTTTACCCTAAGTTACTTTTAATTCATTACTCTCGAGGCTTACAATGTGTTCGTATATTCTGTACAGTACGTTCATAGAAATCCACTCGTACTGTTCATACATCAAACACACACACACACACACACACACACACACACACACACACACACACACACACACACACACACACACACACACACACACACACACATGCATTTAAATGTGTAAGTGTGTGTGTGTGTGTGTGTACATGTAAGTATACAGGTGTGTGAGTTTGAGACAGTACATCAGTCGTGTGTGTATTTAACGTTCAATGTAATGTTCGTGTGTGTCTGCTGTTATGTACGTACGTGTGTGTATTATGTGAACGTATTATGTAAATGGGACTCTTTCGTCAGCGGAAACTCTTGTTAAGAAAAACAGAATTGCAAATTGTTTATATTACACCAGCCAAGGTGACCCGGACGAGATGGAGAGTGAAGTGAAGTTAAGAGCAAAGTTATTGTTGGGGAGGTGAGCCGGATACCTGGACCCGGAGCAGGAACGGGAGCAGGAACAGGAACAGGACTCGGAACAGGACTAGAAACAGGAACAGGATTAGAAACAGGAACAGAACCAGGAACAGGAACAGGACTAGAAACAGGAACAGGAGCAGAATCAGGAACAGGAACAGGACTCGGAGCAGGAACAGGACTAGAAACAGGAACAGGATTAGAAACAGGAACAGAACAGGACAGGAACAGGAAGAAACAGGACAGAACCAGGAACAGGAACAGGACTAGAAACAGGAACAGGAGCAGAATCAGGAACAGGAACAGGACTCGGAGCAGGAACAGGACTAGAAACAGGAACAGGATTAGAAACAGGAACAGAACCAGGAACAGGAACAGGACTAGAAACAGGAACAGGAGCAGAATCAGGAACAGGAACAGGACTCGGAGCAGGAACAGGACTAGAAACAGGAACAGGATTAGAAACAGGAACAGAACCAGGAACAGGAACAGGACTAGAAACAGGAACAGGAGCAGAATCAGGAACAGGAACAGGACTCGGAACAGGATTCGGAACAGGATCAGAGCAGGACCAGGAAAAGGTTAAGTGGGTTACGTTAGGTTAAGTGGGGGATAATTTAGAGTTCGATTAAGTTACAGTAGACTTGAGGGAAGGTAGAACTGTGTCCCGTAGACTTGACGACCCAACGAAGCAAACATACCCGGCACTGAACTCTCCACCTTCATTACCTCAACTGTAAAGTCAGGTACCTATTTACTTGTGAAGGTAAGAGCCAGGTTAACCCGAACGGAGCCAGCGAGCCTTAGAGCGAGACTAACCCTACAGTATATCATCCCAGCCGCCTTTACCTGTATAAAGGCACTACAGATACATATGGATTACCAAGTGAAAGTAGTGTATCATTGGCTACCAGCTCAGATTAACCCTTCAGAGTGATTAACTAATAACAGCAGAGCGTTAATCTACAGGTGGTAGTCCGGATTAACCAATCAGAACAGTCGCTGGAAACACGAAGCTTAACAACAGGTGTCCCTTAACGTCATAATAACCCCTCCCTTCCACTTCTCCCTACGTCCCTTCCTATCCGCTCCCCTCCCCTCTCTTCCCTCCCCTCCTATCCGCTCCCCTCCCCTCTCTTCCCTTCCCTCCTCTCCTGTCTTCTAAATTCAACCTTTTCCTACACCTTCCTTCATCCATCTTACTCCCTCTACCTCTCCCCTTCCTCCCCCAGCCCTTTTTCTCAACCCCTCTTCCCTATCTTCCTCTCCACCACTTGTTCCTCTCCTTCCATTCTTTCATTATTTACCCCCATTCCTTCCCTTCCTTTCTTCTCCTATTCCCATTTTTTCCCTAAATTTGTTTCCCTTCGTCTTATTTTTTTTCCTCCCCCAAAAAGACAAAAACAATAGCGGTGTCCCAGGAAGAATGAACCTCGGTTGAATTATGTAGAATGGACAACAAAGATGATGATATGGGAGGTGAGAGCTGGAGGTTTGTGTGAGAAGTGAGAAATGTGTTGGCTGAGGAAGCAGGTGTGAAAGGTGGAGGGATGTGTGAAATATGGAGGGATGTGTGAAAGGTGGATGGTCATGTGAGAGGTGGTGGAAGGTCGTTTGAGTGGTGGAGGGGTGTGTGAAAGGTGGAGGTGTCGTTTGAGTGGTGGAGGGGTGTGTGAAAGGTGGAGGTGTCGTTTGAGTGGTGTGAGGGGGCTGTATGAGATGTGTGATAGGGGAGTAAGATTGGAGAAGGGCTGCGTGAGAGGGATCTGAAAGATGTGAGAGGTAGAGAGTTGTGTGGGTTGAAGATTCCCTAATTGGTGTCCTTAAACCTTATGAAAGATATCAAGAGTGAATAGTTAGAATGAGGATGAGAATGAGGAATGAGGATGAGAGTGAGGAATGAGGATGAGAATGAGGAATGAGGCGTGAGAAAGAGAGTGAGGAATGAGGATGAGAAAGAGAGTGAGGAATGAGGCGTGAGAAAGAGAGTGAGGAAAGAGGCGTGAGAAAAGAGACTGATAAATATTATGAAGGCGAGAGTAAGAGAAATACGCAAGAGAGGAATAGAGTAAAATGTGCTGTGTAACGGTGAGAGTGGAGTGAGAGGTGTGAGAGTGGGCTAAGCATGTGGGAGTGGAGTGAGAAGTGGGTGAGAGGTGTGAGAGTGGAGTGAGAGGTATTGAGGGGGGTGTTGGGGTACAGCTTTAAGGTAGATGGGAGCCTGCCCTCTGGGAGGTCGTCAGCTCTATAATCATGGCAGGTTATGTGCGAGGGAACTTGATATGTGAGATAATTACTAGGTGAGGGAGGTTGGATGGGCAGGTGAGGGAGGGAGGAAGGGAGGCAGGTGAGGGAGGTAGGGCATAGCTTGTATTTAGTGGTGGAGTAACATTGGGAAGCTTGGACGGTCAATAGTAAGATTTAACACACACACACACACACACACACACACACACACACACACACACACACACACACACACACACACACACACACACACACCGTCGCCAAACAAGCAGAAGAAAAACTTTTATTCACCAGAGAAATTGGAGCTACAGCAAGAGACTTTTTTCCTCTATTTTTATGACAAAGTTTGGTATTGGTATCCAGCAGTACATTGTAGTCGTTCACCAGGTCTCACTGACATACAGATGAAACTCTGGTAAAGAAAGTAACGAGAGACACGAGGCTTGTGTTGCAGGTCACAGGTGGAGGCAGAAGGCACAAAATTGAATATCTGATCACCACCTGAGACCGTGAAGCTTCAAGCAGATATATCAGCTTCTCACTCGTGTTATATAGAGACGATGATACACATGTTATAGTGAGTGGATAGTTGACTCTTCCTTTTATGTAGTTGTAATTTTTATATTGAAATTCTTATAACATTTCATATATATCGATGCACAAATTAGACGTTATGGTTAAGCTAATATTTATTTATAGTAACCACAATTAATTTACGTTGTAGAAAAACTTAAAGGTGGAGCGATAAGGAGGCGATATGAGCTGTGCAACGTGAGCGAGCAGCCCCCTGATGAAGTGTACGAGTGTGTGCTGATCTGGGGAGGGAGGGAGAGAGAGAGAGAGAGAGAGAGAGAGAGAGAGAGAGAGAGAGAGAGAGAGAGAGAGAGAGAGAGAGAGAGAGAGAGAGAGAGAGAGAGAGATATCACCAAACTCTAGTTGATCCAGATTTTAGATGGGCAGCTCAGAGAGAAATAATGAATGAAAAAAAAAAAGAAAGAATGAATAAATGAACGAATGAATGAACCAGGATTAATACACACCTAGCTTGATGATCACAGGTAAACAGACAGTTGTTGACTCTTGGGTTTAAGCGACTCCCAGGTGAGAAGATAAATATTTAACATGATAACATCTGGAGGTGTCGATCACTATTTAATGTGATATATGACTTTCCTCCTGCAACTCTCTCTAGTGTGTGTGTGTGTGTGTGTATGTGTGTGTGTGTGTGTGTGTGTACTACCTGCAATATTCAAATCTGAGTTATCTGCAGGTGAGGAAACTCTAATGGGACAGCAGAAGGGGTACTGATATATGTAAAGGTAATAGTAAGGTGGTGTCTATCTCTCTCTCACCTCTCACACAGCTCTCACATATCCTTCCTCCTCTCACACGACCCTCTCCACCTCTCACACAACCCTCGTCACCTCTCACACGACCCTCTCCACCTCACACACGATCCTCTCCACCTCACACACGACCCTCTCCACCTCTCACACGACCCTCTCCACCTCACACACGACCCTCTCCACCTCACACCCGACCCTCTCCACCTCACACACGATCCTCTCCACCTCTCACACGACCCTCTCCACTCCACACACGATCCTTCTCCACCTTCCACGACCCTTCCACCTCTCACACGACCCTCTCCACCTCACGACCCCTTCCACACACGATCCTTCCACCTCATACACGACCCTCTCCACCTCACACACGACCTTCCACTCCACACACGACCCTCCACCACACACACGACCTCCACCACACGACCCTCTCCACCTCTCACACGACCCTCTCCACCTCACACACGACCCTCCACCTCACACGACTCTCCACACCCGATCCTCTCTCCACCTCACACCCGACCCTCTCCACCTCACACACGATCCTCTCCACCTCACACACGACCCTCTCCACCTCTCTCACCCAGCAGGCGTTGTTCACTCCTAATTCAACCGCGGCTCATTCTTCTTGGCCCTCCTCGTTTTATTTACCTTTTTGAGGGGAGAGAAACAAAAGGGTTGGAGGGAAGGAAGAATAAAAACAAATGGAACGGAGGGGCTTTGAAGGATGGAGGTGGAAGGGGAGTGGGTTAAGGAAATGAGGGAAAGGGGGATGAGAGAGAAGAATGAGGTATAGATGTGAGAATAAATGAGGATAGTAGGGGTGAAAGAGGATAATAGTGAGGGTATAGTAGAAGAAATAAAAGGGAAACATGAAAGAAGGAACAGGATGGGATAGAAGTATTAAAAGCAGGAGGTGGAGGATGGGGAGGGTGAGAGAAAGTTAGGGATGAGAGGAAACAAGTAATAAACAATGGAATGGATGGGAGAGGAAATTTGTGGGGAGTGATGAGGTTAAAAAATGGAATAGAAAAATATAATGAAGGTGAGGGGGAGAAGGATAGATGAGATAAAGGAGTAACGTGAATACGAAAGGGGTATGGAAGAGGAGAGGCAGTGAGGAGGAGGTAGAGAGGAGAGGCAGTGAAGGGGTGGTAGTTAGGAGAAGGAAGTGAGGAGGAGAAAGTGAAGAGAAGGCAGTGATGGTTAGAAGCAGTGAGGGAAAACAGTGAAGGGGGGTAGGTAGTGAGGAGGAAGAGTCAACACCTGGTCAAAATATATAACGAAGGTCATTTATATAGCATGATTACTATGGCGTTAAGTGACACCTGTTGTTAAGCTTCATGTTTCAGCGACTGTTCTGATTGGTTCATCCGGACTACCACCTGTAGATTAACGCGCTGTTGGTAAACACTCTGAATGGTTAATCTGTGCTGGTAGTTAATGGTATAACGGTATTTATTGTGATTTATCTGATTGGTTAATTAACACCGTAACCCACACCTGTATCTAACCAGACTTAACCTTATCTAATCACATCTATGCTTAAATAAACATAGCTGACCTTAGCTACCCATAACTATCATTAACTATGTAATTATATCTAGCCTTCATTACCCATATCTAACCAAATCGTCCCCAATGTACACTATCCTAACCAAATCGTCCCCAATGTACACTATCCTAACCAAATCGTCCCCAATGTACACTATCCTAACCAAATCGTCCCCAATGTACACTATCCTAACCAAATCTTCCTCTACACTAACCTAACCAATTCCCAAACACCTGGTCTTAATCACCTCGTAATTCACCTGGGCAACTGATTATAGGTAATACAGTGCTATAGTGACATGTTCCCTATTGTTGACAACTACATAACTGTCTGGTTAAGCTCCTTATTGATATGGAAATGAGATCTGTTTATGTAGGGACGTGGGTGGGTGGTGGGTGGGTGGGTGGGTGGGTGGGTGGGTGGTGTGTGAGGGGGGGTGGGCTGGGTGGGAGGAATATCGCCAGCATGAGCAATTATCTGCGTCTGGCATTCTCCTCCACCTCGTAATTACTTATCCGGATTGTGTGTGTAAATGTGATGTATAGTAACACACACACACACACACACACACACAAACACACACACACGCACACACACAAACACACACACACACACACACACACACACACACTGAGCTTCACTCTTACTAAATTAATTAATAAGTTAAAGGTGTTTTAAACTGATATTAATGCCTGTTATATTATTGAACGTTTAGAAGATGTGAAAAGACTATGAATATATTTTTCGAGGAACGATATATTTTCTTTCTTTTTTCTGTCGTGTAAGAACATGAGAGAGAGAGAGAGAGAGAGAGAGAGAGAGAGAGAGAGAGCCAATTAAGACACTTCTGTATCCTAAATATCCTTAAAATAAAAGAAATCTAAATGCAGACCAGAAATACTGAAGACAAGGAGAAAAATGCTTCGACCACAAACTTTCTCTACTTGTTAAACTTACCTGTAACACCTGAGACCAACACAAACACGTGTATTTCACAGCTGACTGGAGCACAACACAGTGTTCTATCCACCACACGAGGGAAAACAAAAGAAAAGCATTACACACACACACACACACACACACACACACACACACACACACACACACACACACACACACACACACACACACACACACACACACCATTTTGAACACTAAATAACATTAAGACGAAAACTACATCACAATAAACTTATAATTTTACTACACATTTCATTCTTCAATCTTGACCTTTAATGACAAAAGTAAAACATTGTCATAAAAAAATAGTTACACTCATCAGAGGTCGTTAACGGTGGCTCCTTAACTACTGGTCATTAAGGGTCGTTGGGTAAGTTAACTAGCACGGTAATTACACCAAAAAGTAGGCCAAGACTCCCAGAATTTGGTTTTATTTTTAGTTTGAGTTTAGTCTTTAAAGGTAAAACTTACTCAAAATACAGCGTTATGTAGCGACAGATGAGTTGAGTCTTCCTGCTGGGGTAGTGAGATGTTGATTGACTCTCTGCCTCACCTCCCTGTAGATGCTTATTATTATTATTATTATTATTATTATTATTATTATTATTATTATTATTATTATTATTATTATTATTATTATTATTATTATTATTGTTATTGTTATTGTTATTGTTATTATTATTATTATTATTATTACTGTATTATCATTATGATTATTAGTTGTAATATTATTTCTCGTACTAATAATACTAAATGATGTTCACTGTAATCAATGCTATCATTATCATATAGATATGAAATGCTGCTAAATTAAAATTTCATAATTGTTATCATTATCGCTTTCATAGCAGCAATATCAAATTATATGATTATATACTTTAGATAATTGTTTTTGTTGGGTGTATGACTACAGTAGATAAGCTTTAGTCTTGAGAGCTGTTGTTACCTACACAGTGAACGGGGATAGTAGTGAGCACGATGAATGGGCGTGTTAAACCATATTTGTTAGCCAGAACTGTTTATCGATCATCCTCGTGTCTATCTCGTCTTTCATGCTCGCTCCATAACTTATCAACGACTGAAGGAATATCAATAAAACATGATACTAGAATTTGTAAATGGAAGTTAAAGTTGTCGTATACTCTATTCAGGACGACCGTCTCTTGAATGTCGTCAATATTTACAGGAGTACCTTGTGTGTAGTGTAGTGTAGTGTCCTGAAAGAAGTATATCTTGAAAACTACGAAAACTGTACCCAAAAAAATGCATACAGATTCAAGACCCTGACAGACCAATACGTCGACTCACAATTATTGAAATATTAAGAGAATATAAAAAAAGAACTTTATGTCACGTATATGTAGTTCCTTGTACCACTTCTCCATCCTGAACTCGAGAGGTAATCGAATGTTTTATGACTTGCCAATATAAGCATAACACCTCGAAGCTTTTAGCGTTATAGCTTCGTTTACTTAGACTGGTCGACGGAGTGTAATCTTCCCGTGTGGTATGCTGGACTCTCTCACCACCTCGCTCACACTCAGACAGACAGACAGACAAGATTAAAAAGGCCAAAACCCATAAGTAGGTGGAACATGTCCCCCCCCCAGTTGTTACATGTTGATGAGAGACTAAAAAGAAGTTGTAGTGAGACCATACAAAGACTTACTATGGTTGTGGGGAGTAAATGGACATACGTGAAGTCATTTGTCGATAAGAAAATCACATTGTAAATTAAGACGACGAAAAATCGGAGGGAGATGTAGGTATTCTTGTTAACCGGAAATTAGATAGATATACAAAGGGGGAATTGGGTAGTGTAGGGCAGAGTTCAGTATGATAAGATTAATTAACTTTGTAACAATTTAGGCTCACATGAGGATTAGGTTTTAAAAAAATATTGATGACAAATTTTAAGAAGAAAATAAGTGAAATTCTACCGAGGATTTTATTTAACCTTAGGATAATGAAATAATTAGTTATTAATTAGATCATATTCTGTTTCAAGGAAAATTGATGAATTCGGAAAGCCAAAGCAGAGACTTCCTCAGGTAAAGGTGTGGGTCAGACCGAGTCCCTGTAATGAGTTTAGTGAGGCTAAACCTTAAGAAATTAGAAAGAAGAAAGTTAGATGAAATGAAATGTGATTTAGGAAAGGTGAAAACAGAGGCACGTGGAGAATTTACGAGTGAAACCACAAATAGACGCAGCAGCAGCAGCCCCACTCCTTCCACCCCTCCCCCACTCCTTTCACCCCCTCTCCTTCCACCCCCCTCCTTCCACCCCCCTCCCCCTCTCCGTTGACCTCCTCTTCCTCTCCTTCCACCTTTCTCCCTCTCATAACACCCTTACCCCTCTCCACTCCCTCTTTCATAACACCTCTAACCCTCTCCACTCCTCCCACTCTTATTCCGCCTCCTTCCCCTCTCCTTCCACTATTCCCTCTTTCCTTCCACCTCCACCTCATCTTCTTCAGCCTCCTCTCTCTCTATCTCCCTGTCCTTCCTCCTCCCCTCCATCCCTCCCTCTCCTTCACACCTCCTCCCCATCTGTCCCCTCTCCTTCCACCCCTCCCCATCTGTCCCCAGCCTGCCCTTTCCTTCCACCTCTCCCATTTCCTTTCACCCTCCCCGTCCACTCCTCCCCCACTCCCGTCCTCCTCCTCTCAGTCCCCTCTTGCCGCCTACCCCTCCCCTCCTTCCTCTCACTTCCCACCTTCTACCCCTATCCCATCCCTCCCCCTCTCCATCCACCTCTCCCTTCCTTCCACCCACCCCGTTCTCCTACCACCTCCCCTCTCACCCCTCCCCTCTCCTCCCATCCCTCCCCTCTTCATTGACCCCTCTCCTTCCACCTCGTCCCCCTCTCCCATCCCTCCCCACTCTTCTTCCACCTCCTATCTTTCCACCCCATCCTTCTACCCCCTCTCCTTCCACGCCTCTTCTCGTCTTTCCACCCACCCCTTCTCCTTCTCCTTCCACCCCTTCCTTCCCCTCCTCTCCTTTCCTCCACCCCTCCCCTCTCTTCCCCTCCTCCCCTCTTCTTCGACCCCTCCTTCCACCTCCTACTTCTTTCCTCCCATCCCTTCCCTATCCTTTCTCCCCTATCCCTCCCTTCATCCCATCCCTTGATGAAAGGGTCAACTCCCAATCAGTTCACCCCCAGCCTGATAACCTGTACAGAGTCTTGGTTCTCGTTAGGCTTAAACAAATCTGTTTTGATCACTGTACATTATTTAATGAGAAAGTGTTGTTCTCTTGGTAATTTGTTGTTTATTTTACCCATTTCTTAAAACTCTCGAGTATCCCAGGTTGTCACGGGTTCATGGCTATTCCTGATCCCATACTTAATTTCATGGACTTTTTCTGTTGGTTTTTGTGTTCGCTATCTAGCTCCTGTAATGTTTTAATTCCAGCTGTCATATGATGTGTTAATCCGTTTGTGAATCATCGCCTTCGTCCACTTATCGCATTATAATGATTATGTAGTGTTTGGAGGTCGCCGCCGGGGGAAATAATCATAACAAATACCTCGGTCTCGTTTGTAGGTCGTCAGCTTGTTTGCTCGTCTCATCAACCTGGTTCAGCTGAGAGTCCGTACACCTTGCATTAAACCCCTTTTTAATATCGTACCTTCCAGCCCTACCTTAGATCCATAGTACAATGTACGTAGATAATCTGATCATACAATTTTGTTCCCTTGTATTATTTTCAAAGTTTATATTAGTTTAGCTACGGTAGGTTATTTGACTCCTGTGGTAGAGCCGGTGACAGCGAGGCGCCACACAGTACATTAGCTCTTCACTCGTCCAGGTGTCTGGTGGTCACTGCTGGTAAGGTTGGACCTCTTTTTTCCTAGGTTATCTGTAGGAGTGAGAGATCTAAGTCTTTATTATTTCTAGCACGTAGGCAGGAGTGTTTAATTTGTGACTTATGTGTATATTTAGAGTATTATTATGTATCATGTTTACAGTATGTTTACACTCGCCATAGATTATAAGTACGTAACCTGTCCCTCCACTCTTTGTGACTTTATCCTCTGGCCATTGATTAAGGAATGCTCTGGTCATAAGAGAGTAAGGAGGGGGAGACCAATAAGGACTGAGGAGCACTCTGTAGGTTATAACTGGCTGCCACACTTACCACAACGTCTGCCTTCAGCACTTTATATAAGTTAGTACTGTAGTGTATTTATCACCTAATAAATACCATTGCTGTTGTGGATTTATCAGCACTTGACGATATCGTAGTGTAGAGTGAGGAAAAGGCGAAGTCCCGTGTATCGAGGTTCTACGGTGTCAATTAATCAGTCCCACTCGTATTGTCCCATCACTCCTTTCACCATACAATAAGGTTTTATTCATGTGTTGTATTGCAGGGGAGAGGATGGAACGCTAGAGACGGCCACACCTGTTCCCCATCCCAAAGAAATGCCGGGTACCAGACGCCACAAGGACAGTCGTTACTGCCAGTCAGCCCAAGTGAGTTGTAGTAAAGTCATAGATATTGAGTAACTGTGAATCTCTTCTGGTGATGCATTATACCCCTCCCTCTGTAAAGGCCTAGGACTTAGGGATAGAAATCCCTTACCAGGCTAATCAGGATCTTAATAAAGGAAAGTCAAGGACCATGGTTTCCCGAGGAATAACAAACAACCGTTAGAGATTGGCATCTCTTTACTATAAAAATATAACACAAAACTCTGTCACCACTCAACAAACATCAAATAATTACGGGAGTCAAACAATTAATGGAAGCAACAATTAAAGGAATCAAACAAATAATGGGAGTCAGCAATTAATGGAATCAAACAATTATAGAATCAAACCATGAACAAATATTTCCTACGGCAGTGGCCCTGGGGGAAGGTTCTGGAACACGGTGATGCACACTCAGGGTAACGAAACGTCCACTTCGACTCCACACTCAGCGACGTCTTGAAAAGGCAGGAGAACACCGGGGCACCGACGGAATGTGATGAACTGATGGTCGTGGTATGCGGTAGTGGTAGATGACCAGAGAGTTGGCAGTTGATAGGTGAAGGTCTGGGAACACAGCCCACGAGTCCAGGACCTATGATGAGATCACAGCCAGAATTTGACGGACAGCAGGGAAGCTAGATACTGACGGTATGGCGGCTGGGTTGAATCTGCCGGTGGCGGAGATAGTCGCTGCAGTTCTCACCTCCGTCCAACCACCCCAAGTGTCGTCTGCACCAGCAAACGAGCGAGTTAGCAGCGGTAACCAGCCGGAGGATCGTTTCCGCCCTTACACCCTCCCTCCCACAGCCCCACTGCTTATTTCACCTGGTGACTAAACACCTTATCACTACCTGGTTAGGTTAGTATTAGGATATGACGAATGGTCGGCGGCGCATTATCATTGGCTGGGGCTGACACTGATATTCTCCATTACAGCTGGTGATGTGACGGGCTGACCTCTCGGAGCGGGGCGATGGACCGGAAAGTGCAGCGAGTGTTGGCACCCTTCCAAACTACTCCACCCCCTTCCCAAACTCCTCCTCCTCCCTCCCTCCTCCTCCTCTCCCCATCCTCCTCCCCCTCTCCTCCTCCTTCCTCTCCTCCTCCCACTCCTCCTCTTCCTCCTCCTCCTCATTTTTTCTCCTTCCTCCTCCCTCCTTCCTATTTCCTTTTCCTCCTTCCATGTTGCCTCCTCCACCTCATGATGCGAAAATTTCCCATTTCTATGATGCAAACTTCCTTTATGATGCAAAATTTCATTACGATGCGCAATTTCCATTTCTATGATGCACCTATTTTCTATGATGAAAATTTCCCATTTATATGATAAATTTCCATTTTTTATGATGCTAAAATTTCCCATTTTCTATGATGCAAAATTTCATTTTCTATGATGCAACCCATTTTCTATGATGCTAAAATTTCCCATTTCTATGATGCAAAATTCCATTTTCTGATGCTAAATTTATTTTCATACCTATTTTCTATGATGCGCAATTTCCCTTTTATATGATGCTAAATTTCCATTTATATGATGCAAATTTCCATTTTCTATGATGCTAAAATTTCCATTTTCATGATGCAAAAATTTACTTTCTATGATGCAATTTCCCATTTTCTATGATGCAATTCTCCTCTGATATTTCAGATGAATTTCTCTATGATGAAAATTCCCATTTTTCATGATGCGCTATTTCAGATCTCCCATTTTCTATGAAGAAAAGTCCCTTTTTATCCCATTTTTAATGTCCATCATAGAAAATGGGAAATGATCATAGAAAATGGGAAATTTTCGCATCATAGAAAAGAAATTTGTGCATCATAGAAAATAAAATTCGCATCATAGAAAATAAATGGCATCATAGAAAATGGGAAAATTGAGCATCATAGAAAATGGGAAAGCATCATAGAAAATGGGAATGGCATCATAGAAAATGGGAAAATTGAGCATCATAGAAAATGAAATTTTAGGATCATAGAAAATGGGAAATTTTAACATCATAGAAAATGGGAAATTTTAACATCATAGAAAATGGGAAATTTCGCATCATAGAAAATGGAAATTTGAGCCTCATAAAAATGGAAATTTATGATCATAGAAAATGGGAAATTTTGCATCATAGAAAATAATTTGCATCATAGAAATGGGAAATTTACATCATAGAAAATGGGAAATTTGGCATCATAGAAAATGGGAAAATTGAGCATCATAGAAAATGGAAATTTTGCGCATCATAGAAAAATGGGAATTTGTGCATCATAGAAATGGGAAAATTGAGCATCATAGAAAATGGGAAATTTTAGCATCATAGAAAATGGGAAATTTTAACATCATAGAAAATGAATTTAACATCATAGAAAATGGAAATTGCATCATAGAGGAGAGGAGGAGGAGTCGGCGTAGGAGAGTGAAGGGGAGGAGGGAAGGAGGAGGAGGAGGAGGGGAGGAGGAGAGGAGGGGAGGAGGAGAGGATGGGGAGGGGAAGAAGAGAAGGGAGGGAGGGGTAGGGGGGGAGGGGATAGGGAGGGGAGGGGAGGAGGAGAGGGGGGGCAGAGAGCGGGGAGGAGGAGGGGGTGGAGGAGGAAGGAGGAGGAGGAAAGGGGAAGGAGGAGGGAGGAGAAGGGGAGGAAGAGAGGGGGGAGGTGGGAGAGGGTGGAGGAGGGGAGGAGGAGAGGGGGAAGGAGGAGAGGGAGGAGGAGGGGAGGAGGAGGAGGAGACGGAGGAAGGAGGAGGAGAGGGGAGAGGAGGAGGAGAGGGGGAGGAGAGCTTGAGGAGGAGAGGGGAGGGAGGGAGGGGAGAAGGAGGGAGGAGAGGGTGGGAGGAGGGGAGGGAGAGGGGAGAGGGTGGAGTAGGGAGAGGGGGGGAGGAGGATAATCCACAACAGCAGGTATTTATTAGGTGATAAATACACTACAGTACTAACTTATATAAAGTGCTGAGGCAGACCTGGTAAGTGTGGCAGCCAGTTATAACCTACAGAGTGCTCCTCAGTCCTTATTGGTCTTACTCTTATGACCAGAGCATTCCTAATCAATGGCCAGAGGATAAAGTAACAAAGAGTGGGGGGACAGGTTACGTACTTATAATCTATGGCGAGTGTAAACATACTGTAAACATGATATAATAATACTCAAATACAAATAAGTCACAAATTAAACACTCGCCTACGTGCTAGAAATAATAAAGACTTAGATCTCACCCCACAGATAACCTAGAAAAAGAGGTCCAACCTACCAGCAGTGACCACCAGACACCTGGACGAGTGAAGAGCTAATGTACTGTGTGGCGCCTCGCTGTCACCGGCTCTACCACAGGAGTCAAATAAACTACCGTAGCTAAACTAATATAAACATTAAAAATAATACAAGGGAACAAAGTTGTATGATCAAATTATCTACGTACAATGTACTATGGATCTAAGGTAGGACTGGAAGGTACGATATTAAAAAGGGGTATAATGCAAGGTGTGCGGACTCTCAGCTGAACTAGGTTGATGAGACGAGCAAACAAGCTGACGACCCGCAAACGAGACCGAGGTATTTGTTATGATTATTTCCCCCGGCGGCGACCTCCAAACACTACATAATCATGATAATGCGATAAGTCGACAATGGCGATGATTCACAAACGGATTAACACATCATATGACAGCTGGAATTAAAACATTACAGGAGCTAGATAGCGAACACAAAACCAACAGAAAAGTCCATGAAATTAAGTATGGATCAGGAATAGCCATGAACCCGTGACAACCTGGGATACTCGAGAGTTTTAAGAAATGGGAAAATAAACAACAAATTACCAAGAGAACAACACTTTCATTAAATAATGTACAGTGATCAAAACAGATTTGTTTAAGCTCTAACGAGAACCAAGACTCTGTACAGGTTATCAGGCTGGTGGGGTGAACTGATTGGGAGTTGACCCTTTCATCAAGGGATGGGATGGAGGGGAGAGGAGGGAGAAAGGATAGGGGAGGGGTGGGAGGAAAGGAGTAGGAGGTGGAAGGAGGGGTCGAAGGAGAGGGGGAGGAGGGGTGGAAGGAGAGGGGAAGGGGTGGAAGGAGAGGGGAGGGGTGGGAAGGAGAGGGTGGAGGGATGGGAGGAGAGGAGGAGGTGGAAGGAGAGGGGAGGAGGGGTGGAAGGAGAGGGGGAGGGGTGGAAGGAGGGGTGAGGGATGGGAGGAGAGGAGTAGGAGGTGGGAAGAGGGGGTGGAAGGAGAGGGAGGAGGGTGGAAGGAGAGGGTGAGGGATGGAAGGAGAGGGGTGAGGGATGGGAGGAGATGAGTAGGAGGTGGAAGGAGGGGTGGAAGGAGGGAGGAGGGGTGGAAGGAGAGGGTGGAGGGATGGGAGGAGAGAGGGAGGGTGGAAGGAGAGGGGGAGGTGGAAGGAGATGGGGATGGGAGGGAGAGGGAGGGTGGGGAGAGGGAGGTGGAAGGAGAGGGTGAGGGATGGGAGGAGAGGAGTAGGAGGTGGAAGGAGGGGGTGGAAGAGGGAGGAGGGTGGAAGAGGGTGAGGATGGAAGGAGAGGGTGAGGATGGGAGGAGATGAGTAGGGAGGTGGAAGGAGGGTGGAAGGAGAGGGAGAGGAGGGTGGAAGGAGAGGGTGAGGGTGGAAGGAGAGGGGTGAGGATGGAAGGAGGGAGGGTGGAAGGAGAGGGGAGGGGTGGAGGAGGGTGAGGATGGGAGGAGAGGAGGGGAGGTGGAAAGGAGGGTGGAAGGAGAGGGAGGAGGGTGGAAGAAGGAGGGTGAGGATGGAAGGAGAGGGTGAGGATGGGAGGAGATGAGTAGGGAGTGGAAGGAGGGGGTGGAAGGAGAGGGAGGAGGAGGGGGTGGAAGGAGAGGGGTTGAGGGGTGGAAGGAGAGGGTGAGGGATGGGAGGAGGGTGAGGGATGGGAGGGAGAGGTAGGAGGTGGAAGGAGAAGGTGGAAGGTGAGGGAGGAGGGGTGTGGAAGGGAGGGAGGAGGTGGGAAGGAGAGGGAGGGTGTTTTAGGGAGAAGGCTGGAAGGAGAGGGGAGTGGAGTGGAAGGAGAAGGTGAGAGTTGAAGGACAGCGGGAGGGTGGAAGTGAGTGGGAGGGTGGAAGGAGAGGAGGGGTGGAAGGTGAATGGGGAGAGATAGAGGGAGGAAGGAGAGAGAGAGAGAGAAATAGAGTGAGTGAGGGGAGAAGAGAGAGGGGTAGGCAGAGGAAGGAGTTGGAATGAGAGTGGGCAAGTAAAGAGTGGGGGGTTGGGGTAAAAAGAGAGAGGGAGAGGTGAATGGAGCGGGCTAAGGGGTAGAAGGAGAGAGGTAGTAGGGAGTGGAAGGAGAGAGGGATGGGTGGAAAGCTAGGGGGAGATGTTGGAAGGATGGGGTGTGGAATGGCATATTGAAAGAGTTTATATACTGTCAGGAATCACTCTCGCCCTTTACACCAATAGACAATCATTCAAATAAACCTGAATGTAAACACCAATCCCTACGGAGAATATCATCACCAAATATTCCATCCACTAATGTAAATAAATCTTTAAATAATACCAAGCCACCTATTAAGAATATCTCCCCAGAATATTCCCGTATATGAATATCATTTCTGTCACAAGGAGGTGGAGGTGTAATTTAGCATATACAGGTATAACACTCATCTCTAATACACGAGTTCGAATTTCATGGATACAATTCGGAACTGTCCTAATTGCTGGCGTATGAGAGAGTGGGCTGAATTAATACAGCACTGGGAATTTACACAGATTTTACTCAAAGGTGAAGTAAAATGATAGTGACTTTGTTGATGTTGGAGAGTTGTGTATGGTGATGATGATGATGATGATGATGATGATGATGATGATGATTGCTCTACATATTATGGGTTTGATGAGTAAGTAATAATAATAATAATAATAATTAACGGTTTATTGAAAAAGTTCTGCAGCCCGAAGGCTGAAAATATACATTGGGCACAAATGACTTATTACATACATTGGTGGTTTAACAAAAGCCTTCATTAGAGAAAGGTAGAGGAACATACAGTGAACATACAGATTAATGTAGGTGTTGAACAGCAAAAACGTAGTGTAGTAACTCCCTCCCAGATGGTGTTAGGAGGGACCTCACGTGGTGTAGTAGTTCCCTCACAGATGGTGTTATGAGGGGCCTCACGTGGTGTAGTAGTTCCCTCACAGATGGTGTTATGAGGGGCCTCACGTGGTGTAGTAATTCCTCACAGATGGTGTTATGAGGCCTCACGTGGTGTAGTAATTCCTCACATGGTGTTATGAGGGCCTCACGTGGTGTAGTAATTCCTCACAGATGGTGTTATGAGGGGGACGTGGTGTAATTCCTCACACCGTGGTGTAGTAATTCCCTCACAGATGGTGTTATGAGGGGCCTCACGTGGTGTAGTAATTCCCTCACAGATGGTGTTATGAGGGGCCTCACGTGGTGTAGTAATTCCCTCACAGATGGTGTTATGAGGGGCCTCACGTGGTGTAGTAATTCCCTCACAGATGGTGTTATGAGGGGCCTCACGTGGTGTAGTAACTCCTTCACATATGGTGTTATGAGGGGCCTCACGTGGTGTAGTAATTCCCTCACAGATGGTGTTATATGAGTGAGGTGTGGTTCCAGGCCTTCCTATCGTAGACGGATTAACACATCGCTGGTAGTTGGGTCTCATGGGCCGTTATCACTGGGTACCTGGGACCTCACTGTGTGAAAGGTCAACTTGGGTACCACTGTTACTGTTGAGTTGTTCTCACTGACTTAAGCACTGTTCACCACTGTTCACCTCTGTTTAACACTGGTTCCATTTCTTTCCTAAATGAAACAGTAACTTCTGGCGTGAACTTGTTGATATTCCGGTGGGGAGGAGGGTTCAGGGGAGGGAGTTGGTATGGGCCAACATAGCAGTTGACCTGGCTGCTCCGAGAGGAGCGCCAGGTACGTCTTGACCCTTCGGTGTGTGTGTGTGTGTGTGAGACGTAGGATGATGATGTTTTTATTTTTTGACTGTATGTGTATTCATGCCGTGTGAGTATACTTGTGTGTGTACGTGTATTGGTATGTATTTCTGTGTTACCTAATAAAAACGTTTGGGAGTGCATTTATCTGTATTTCTGACCTCTATGCATATACTGTACAATATATGTATTTGTCTATGTATATCATGTAAACTACGTTAAAAGTCATACCAATGCATATAGTAAGTGTGAATAAAAGCGAAAATAACTACTACTACTACTACTACTACTACTACCACTTCTACTACGACTACTACTACTACACACAGCCTTCTGCTTTGGGAAACACAATGATCATGAACGAACTCACATATAAACAGAAGCCAACCAACCAATATACCTTGTAATGATTCCACCAATAGACCAAATGAAATATACCACCACAGGACATGCAATAATAATAATAATAATACTAATAATACTAATAATACTACTAATACTAATACTAATACTAATACTAATACTAATAATAATAATAATAATAATAATAATAATAACAAGACAAAAACAACGTGAGGTAACAGATAACTCAAATACAACTAAGAAAATAAAGAAATACAATAAAAGAAACAGCAGAAAGGAAAGACAAACGGAAGCAAAAAAAAAAAAAAGTCAAATTCACGTAAAACGACAGAAAGAGAAATTGGCTGATAACGGTGATAAAAGGGAAGAAAGAAAAATAAGAACGAAAGAGGCGTAACTACGGGTGGAATATAAACAGGTAAGGAACACGGGGGTGGGAGGAAGAAGATCGTCTCTGCAAACAAAGAGAAAATGGCCAAACACACCAACAGTCCCACGTACAAGAAACAAAGACCTCCGTGTAAACAAAAGAACATACAAACATAAACAAGGAAGTAGGAGGAAGAAGGAAGAAACAGAGATGCAGACAACGAAAAGAAACAGACTAACTTTAAGATTATCTGAAATGGTAAGACAAAAAAAAGGATATATTTTCCTTGATGTACAGGTATATTCAGTCCCAGGGAGAGGACGAGGCGCCTCACTTACATATAACACTCACACAAACATGCATTTACACCTACATAAATACACACACACACAAACACGCACAACACATACAAACAAACACACAATCACCTACAAACACAGACCAACACAGAAAACCAGTGGAAAACATTTTAGGTTCTATATTTGTGGATTCTTGGTGGGTCCATTTCATTTGGTGTGTAACGTAGTATCGACTTGGTTGTGTTCCTCTGTGGCTTTAAAGTGATGTGTCGTGGTTTGTTGGGTACGGCAACCTCTCTCTTGGCCCATCAGTGAGGTAAATAGTTTGTTGTTGTCGCTGTTCCTTGAGTTTAAAATCAGACCAATAATCACCTTCGTAGAACTAATGAATGATTTCTTTAAATATACGTCTAACTAAATATCCTTATAAAAAGTAACTACCTCAGTTGAGTCAGTTAAGGCACAGATCTATGAGGTATTCCATGTCTGTTGCCTCATAGTCGATGTTTGCGACTGTTTTTGGCTTAGAGGCCGATGATCCTTTTTCTCTGAAAGTAATGCAGACCTAAGTACAGAGAAGGACAGATGACGTCTCAAACAGGCTGCAATATAGCTTCTGGGCTGCCGCTGCTGTTCAAATAACACCTCGGCCAGTTTGACATAGAAGGATCTTGCACCCGGTCTTATCCCGCCAAAGGTTGTGAACACCATGCGGATATGGGGTCATATATCCTAATATCAAAAAAGGCTCGCTGTCCCCGTGTCCAGAAACCGCGAGCACTGACGTCAACAAGAGTTTCGTTGCATGTGTTGAAAGTCCTGTGATGGAGATTCTCAGCATCCAATGGAACTACTACTACTACTACTACTACTACTACTACTACTAATATAATAATAATAATAATAATAATAATAATAATAATAATAATAATAATAATAATAATAATAATAATAATAAACATCACTCCAATCCATTTTTCCCACAATAAACTCCTAGGAGGGGTCCAAACGGGTCTTTCAATACCTCCCACTATACAGGCTTGGGTGAGGCTTCAGAGTATTCGGTGTAAAAGTTTACGTGACATCGACCTAAATTCGATTATCCGCTGCACAGTCGGAAAAATAAGTTCTTTGCCTAACTTCGGGACTTCTGTTTTTTCCTGGTGTGTGTGTGTGTGTGTGTGTATATATATATGTGTGTGTGTGTGTGTATATGTGTGTGTGTGTGTGTATATGTGTGTGTGTGTGTGTGTGTGTGTGTGTGCGTGTGTGCGTGTGTTTTTCTGGGCTATCGTCACCGTACCGATTTTTTAGGGCAGGTGTCATCAATCAAGGACTTCCTGGTTCTGGGAATTGGTTGACGGGGGACGTGAAAGTGGATTTAGGTGACCATGTTGATAGAAATTGGACATTGGTATTCCAGCGGTAGCTTGTGAGGCTGCCGGTGGTGACCAACCTGCCCGTCCGCCACCACCGCAGTACACCATGGCTTGATTATTGACACCGCAAACAAACAAACAAATAGATTGATTAAATAAACAAATAAGTGAACAGATACACCAATAGACGGATGATAAAGTAAGCAAAGAGTCTATCAAGGAATTTGTTGATGTAGGGATATGAATTAATATATAAATACATATATAACAATATGAATACAAACACATACATAAATTTAATAAACTAATATAAGTAATTATAGAAATTGATATTTTTTTATAACCCAATAATTAAAAGTAAAAAACAATATAAACTTTAAAGTATATTTATTTACTTTGGCCATGGTACCTGTACTATACCTGTACTATAATTAAGAAACGAAAGTATTAAAATATGAAGAAAAAAAATCGCTTCCAGTTCATTTATTTTCTTGATGACTTTGTGTTTACGACCCTCACATAAGTCTCTAAAAAATAGTGATATTAAGTCGAATAATTTCAACCTGACTTAAAAAGAAAAGAATAAGAAAAAAAAATAACCTTTTCTCTTTACAGGGATTTTATGACTCCTGCGTGACACTTTTTTTTTTCTCTCCTTTATAAACTCTGACCTCCGGGTAACATTAGTTTTGTATCAATATTTAGAAATGCTTGGCGGAAAAAAAAAAAAAAAAAAAAATAATAATAATAATAAAACAATAAAACAGAAAACAAAAGTAAAACAAAACAAAAACAAAAGTAAAAACAAAACAAAACAAAACAAAACAAACATAAAAAAACAGAGGAAGATGGACGGACGCTTGTAGACAAATCCTCCAGTAATTATAGCACTTTAGTAGACGAACGCCACCACTAGTTGTGCATCTTTACTACACTAATTAACCCCGGGAGATACACTAAACTCTCATTGGTAAATATGTATGTATGTATGTATGTATGTATGTATGTATGTATGTATGTATGTATGTATGTATTTTCAAAGTAAAAATAACATAATCGTCTTATTTCAGTCCGCCAGCGTTTACGTAATGTCCTGCAGTGTAAATTACGGCAGTGAGCTCTCGGAAGTAAGTCCTCTGTAACACCCAGAACAATACACACACACACATATATATAAACAGGTTGTGTTGTGGAGGATGATAAACACACTCAGACTTTGGAAACTCTGAAGAATAAAAAAAAAAAACTAACAGAGAATCTAGCTCGTGGAGGTTGTAAATAATGCAGGCCATTATGGGGGGAGATTTAGAGAGATTTGTCAGGCTGTAAATCGGTGTAAATATCATCCTCGGAAGCTGTAGTGTTTCAGGCTGTCGGCCAAGAACGAAGGTCATATATCAGACCGTCTCTCTCTCTCTCTCTCCCTCCTGTGAGCTAAACGACACACCACTTACACCCATCGAGGGAAGAATCTTTCATCTGCAATACTCGACAAAATGTATACACCTCGCTTGGAGAAACCAGTGTTGGGTGTGTTGAGAATATTTATGTCAGATCACGGTATAGAAGGTTAGGTTAGGTTTGGTTTAAGACGTATTCCTCATTGTGTCAGCCATCACCAAACGGAGAGAATCCTTGAAAAAGTTATAATAATTCATGTGAAAAGAAAGAACATAATGCATTAAATCGTCCGGTTTCTTTTGATGCTTTAAAATGTAATGCTATTTTAATATTCGTTCTTTGGATGTTTTATAAATTAAGAAAAAAAAACAGGTAAAAAAAAAAAGCTGACAAAACACAAACAAAAAACACAGGTATAGAGCTAAAAAACAGAGACAAAAATAAACAAGTGTAAAAATGCGAAAAGTATTAATAGTCAAGCAAATAATTTCCTTTTTTCCTTTCGTGTGTACAGAGCAAACGTCTGGGATTATTTACTCCGACGACAAATATCAAAGCAAACAAGTTTTTATAATGTACTGTAAAAGAATAAACGAGAATAATGTTAATGTGAGTATAATAAACTCCTAATGGGTGTATATTAGTGTTGAATACATTATAATATTCTCATGAAAAACAAAAGCAAAACTACGAGAGAGAGAGAGAGAGAGAGAGAGAGAGAGAGAGAGAGACCTCCTTGCAAGAGAAAATACACAGTAAACCTTTAACCTTTGGTAAATTAACACGTCCGTCATCACCTTGCAACACAGCGCAGGTATTTTAAACTTTTGCACCTCTTCTTCCTCCACCCCGTCTCTCCTCCTCTCCCCCTCAACCTCCTCCTCCTCCTCCTCTCCCTTCTTCTCCCGCACCCTGTCCCGCCCTTGACAACTTGGTGAAAGCTCTGCGTCACACCGCCCGCCACCTCCCTGCAACGCCCTTGGGAAATGCATGACAACATGGAGTGGCGCCCTTGTCATGTTCCGCCCGATGCCATGAAAATTGCAAAAACAGAATGACAGAAGGAGTTCAGTGGGGGAGGAGTGACGTCACATGCTTGCGTCATTAGTGTGGGTGTGACGTTGATTCATTGCATCATGAGCATGGCTGTGAGGTCACCTGTTTACGTCATTGGTGTGGGTGTGACGTAATCTCCTGGGTCATAAATTTAAGTGCAACATGGCATGCTTGCAGTACTGTGTCATGGACTGGAATGTGAAGTTGTGTGGCTGCTTGTGTCATGTGCCTGCCAGCTTATGTAACAAATAGGACTATAAAGAGACACAAATTTTAGGAATATATTCAGACGTATAAATAAACAGACAGACATACAACTTAATAAACAGATAGACAGAAAAAGTTAAGACTCTCAGTAAAACATCAATAAACACCGATAGACTGACAGATAATAAAATAAACACAGACAGAAAATAATGACAGAAATTCACAAGGTAAAAACTGACGAGTTAATATAACATCAACCAGACTAACACGCAGACATTTTAATATTCACCAACACCGACTCTGAGAAAAAGAAACAAAAATGATAACAAGGAAGTACACCCCTCCTCCTCCTCACCCCTCACACCCTCTCTCCCTTACACCCCCTCCTGCATCCCCCCACCACTCCCTACCCCTCCTCCACACACACACACACACACACACACTCTAAGAGTTCAATGACTTTATGATTTGCTCACCTCGGCTACAACATTGAGTCAATATTAGCCGAGTGAGTTTATTATTCAACACACTTCACCTGAGCATTGTGTTAGGTAACTGAGTGGTGGAGAAGCCTATTGTCTGCCTCACCGTGTTAGCTCTACTGTCAGCATAGATTATTACTTCTCAGTTGAATACATATTTGTCATTTACATTAGTCAGTGACTCTCTGGTGGAATGAGTAAGTGTATCTTATGAGCCAACACGTATGTATGTGATTTGCATACTTGTGTATAAGTAGTATGCATAGAATATACCAAGGAATTTGCTACTGTGTATGATACTTAGTTTTAGTCGATGCGAACAGTTAACTAGCATGTTGTAAAGCTGCTATTGAAAGGCCACTAATATTAGATCTGCTTAGTGGTAAATAAATAAAATTACAGCAGGGGTGAATATAAATTATGATATATAATTTTAAAATAGCAATTTCAGTGATTAGTTTTTCAATATTTAAAACTGATCACACACACACACACACACACACACACACACACACACACACACGTCATTATATCAGCTAAATACTTTGACTTAAATTAACCTCATTTTATACAACTTAGACATCAAGTAAATTCATACACTTTAAAAAACATCCTCCTTAGCCACACCAAAAAACAACATTTAGATAATTGTTTAGGCTTTAGTCAGAGAGAACATTACAATATTAAACTGCTGTATAGAGCTTTCACATCAGAGCCTCTGTGATGATCTAGCTAGCTGACCATAAACGAGTCCAGAATCAACTATGCAGATTAGAGCAACAAGAAGCAGGATCAAAATTTGGATAATCAAAGTTTCGTATTAATTGTCATGTTTGGTTAAGGAAGGGTAGGTTGGGTTGGTGATCTTGTAATTATTAGTCCAGTCACACAGTATTTCTCGTTATCTCATTCCCACTTCTCGTTATCTCATTCCCACTTCTCGTTATCTCATTCCCACTTCTCGTTATCTTATTCCCACTTCTCGTTATCTCATTCCCACTTCTCGTTATCTCATTCTCACTTCTCGTTATCTCATTCCCACTTCTCGTTATCTCATTCTCACTTCTCGTTATCTCATTCCCACTTCTCGTTATCTCATTCCCACTTCTCGTTATCTCATTCCCACTTCTCGTTATCTCATTCCCACTTCTCGTTATCTCATTCCCACTTCTCGTTATCTCATTCCCACTTCTATCTGTGTTCTTTATCTACTACACTACATTTTCCGGTTTGTATTTTACGTTAATCGAGTTCTTTTCGCATTTTATTTCATCCCATTTAATTTCTTTTTCTCGTTTCCCATCGAGTTCGCTTCACTGTTTCAATTATACATTTTGTGAATCTCATGGGGTGGGGGGAGAGGGGGAGGAGGGAGAGGGAGAGGAGGGAGAGGGAGAGAGGGGAGGAGGGAGAGGGAGAGAGGGGAGGGGGTTTCAATTCAATAAATTCATGGAGGTTTCAGCTCAATATATATATTTAAAAAATATATAAAAAAAAAACAGGTTTTCAGTTTAATGTCTGTTTGTTTGTTTTGATTTCATGTGTTTTATTATTATTATTATTTTTTACTTCTGAGAGGAAAATATGACTAATTTGTTCTATTCATGGCTATTTCACGACACAAACCACATCAACGAATTTTTTTATTTTTTTATTTAGTGTTCGTTGTGGTTGTATGAACTTGTATGGTGTAGTGTGGAGGCTGGATGTTGGAAATGGCCTTCCCAGTATCCAATGCGTGAAATAGTTTTTTTTTTAGAGAGAGACGGGGTGAAAAAAGAGAAACGGAGAGACAGAAATATATAGATATTTAGAAAGAGAAACAGATAAAAAATAGAAAGAGAAGGAAAATAATAGAATGAGAGAGAGAGAGAGAGATTGCTCAGCACTCACTATGTAATCTGAATTATTTGATAATTACGGAATTTGAATTTGGCGATAAAAAACAATGCAATATTGGGTTCTGTTCTGTTTACGTGTGTGTGTGTGTGTGAGGGCAAGGTTTGTGTGTGTATGTGTATTTTCATGTTAACGAATATCCATCTACTGTCACTTGCATATGAGTAACTAAACACACACACACACACACACACACACACACACACCAAAGAGCTACTATAATCTGTAATTTCCATTCCTCTGGCGTGTCCTGCCTCGTCTCTCGGCTGATATTCTTTTAGCTTTCAATTAGAGTAATGGTGTCTAGGAGTAACCACCATTTTGCTACCTATGTCTCTCTGTCAGTCTGTTTTTGTGGCACGCTGTTCCTCGCTTTCCTTGTTGCTTTGTCTGTCTTTCTCTCTCTTGTTGTCTCACGCTGTTACTCTCGCCTCCCGTTATTCCTGTTATTTCTACCCCACTTGCTTATCTCCATCAAGCTATAAGAGACAGCCAATTTAATAACAGAAGCTATATTATGCACTTGCCTCAGGCTAAAAAATATCCGCTTTTGGCCGCATACTGTGAACTCGCATTACACTATGAAAATGTGATCTGAAAGCACTTACATCATGTCAGGTAACATCACTGAATCTTCACATCTGGTAACAACCATTAGAGGTTTCGGAAGAAACATGGGATGAGACCCAGGAAGTGCATTATAGGTAACTGTAAAATAACATTAGAGTCTATCCTTAATCACTTGCAAGAGGTCAACTAGAAACTTACATTATAGTCTATGAAAATATCATCTGGGAGCACCTGATAATACTCGGACATTCCTCTCAAAGTGTTGCGCCATTCAAAAACAGTAATTCAACCCAGCAACTCATCAACATGTATGGTGGTGAATAATGATAATGATAATAATAATAATAATAATAATAATAATAATAATAATAATAATAATAATAATAATAATAATAATAATAATAATAATAATAATAATAATAATAATAATAATAATAATAATAATAATAATAATAATAATAATAATATGTTTAGTTTAGAATTATATACGTATACAATTTAAGGGAAGACGATTCTATACATTATATATTACATAAATTATTACTATACAAACAACTATAAGCAAGAGAAACAAAAGGTGAAGATTCTATATTAACTCACATAACTAAGACGTGATTAAAACAACATCAGTAGTGGATAATTACGTAATGTATCTTATCATATGTATCAATGTGTAGAGAAGGAAATGTATCTTTATAATAACAAAACTCGACTTGGAGAGCTTAATATACAGTATACCATCAACAGCCCGAGTAAGTGAAATGTGGCGGGAGATATCCGTAGACTTTACGCCCGGCCTGATTACCACCTACTGCTCTCTCTCTCTCTCTCTCTCTCTCTCTCTCTCTCTCTCTCTCTCTCTCTCTCTCTCTCCATCAAGCTATAAGAGGCGGCCAATTTAATAACAGAAGCTATATTATGTTGACTTAAGCTGGATTATGAAGACTTTTTCACCACCTTGATAAAAGACGTAAATAAGCGACATAATAATATGCCCGTAATACCTATATCCCTATGGACTAATACTTGTCTCATTCCTCTAATTATCTATTTTTATCTATACATTATTTCTTGATGTAAACAAAGTCCCGAAGAATAGAAGTACTTACATGTTGTCATTATTATCACAATGCGAGATATATAAACAAAACTAAGTTGGTAGTTTAGACAACAAGGCTGTTAAGTGGCGGCCGTCTGTCACAACCACAAGTTGGCTGTTACAACACATTTTGATCACAACAATAATTATGACTTCCACAAGTTGTTGAAAAGGATAATAAAAACAATGTGTTTATGAGTGTGTGTTGGACTGCAAAGGAAGCAGGTTCACTGGTGGCGTGTCTGTTGAGTGTTATACCGGCGGGGGACGTAAGACTCGTGACAACACAAGTGTCATCATACCATATTTGGTGAAGAAGTGATCCCAGGGAGAGAGACACGAGGTGTTCTGTTATCACAGCCACACGTCGCTCACCAACACTCTCCGGGCCAGGTGATGGTCATGAGTCATTCATTATTACTCAGACTTCAGTGTTCAGTCATTCCTTCACTCTCACATGTACTTAATTCTTCTACACTATTTACATTACCGCTGGGGAAAGGACTCCCCCCCCCCCCACCCACATCTGATGTCCAGCACCCTAACTTGTCCACCAATCAGCTCCCTCGTTACAAGACTACTACCCATTCATTAATAAGTTTAGTATTGTGACTCTGCCACATGTACAGTCTCCAAATCTTGACCACTTGACAGTATTTGGCATGAAAGTACCCGAAGATTTTAGGTATTAAGGAGAGTTTTATCCCATTTTGTGGTTCAGGCACAATATGTGATGACAAGTAGTGTTATTAGTATATCCCAATAATATATATAACTCAGTAGATGCCAGATATTGCTAAGTGTTCAAGACTTTTGACCCCAACTGTACGTAAACGTCACCACAGTGAGTAAAGTAACTTGAGGCAACTGTACACAACTGTTACGAGTCTGAGACACAGACACATACATACACACACAACACAACACACACAACACACACACACACACACACACACACACACACACACACACACACACACACACACACACACACACACGACACAACACACACGACACAACACACACGACACAGCGACTAAGAGGCAGAAATATTACCTTATATTCCCAAATCTGCGACAACACTACATTCCCGGCTGATCCCTGAGTTGTGGGCCGGACCAGCTCACATTACTGACGAGACCATGAACACAATTGAGGATTATTAAAAGAGAAATGGATTTTGTTGGTATTTAATGAGCGTATCGAGATATATAGCTTGACACATACACGCACGTGCGCACTCACACACACAGACATATAGACAGACAGATACAGACAGACAGACAGACAGACAGATACAGACAGACACAGACAGACAGACAGACAGACACGAGCGTAAATACTAGTGAGGTTAAACCTGTCATTAGTTTAATGCAACACGGTCACGAGAGTAATTCTTGCATTGAGGATAGTGGAGGAAGTGAAGTGAGGATGGTGAGTGAGGTGCAGTGAGGATGGGTGAGGAGCAGGAGGATGGTGGTAGGCGCAGTGA
The DNA here is from genome assembly GCF_018991925.1 of Homarus americanus. Taxonomy (NCBI): domain Eukaryota; kingdom Metazoa; phylum Arthropoda; class Malacostraca; order Decapoda; family Nephropidae; genus Homarus; species Homarus americanus. Next base: position 4,308,505 of record NW_024720811.1, on the reverse strand, counting down.
GGATGGTGAGGAGGCAGGAGGATGGTGAGGAGGCGCAGTGAGGATGGTGAGTGAGGCGCAGGAGGATGGTGAGTGAGGCAGTGAGGATGGTGAGTGAGGCGCAGTGAGGATGGTGAGTGAGGTGCAGGAGGATGGTGAGTGAGGGGGCAGTGAGGATGGTGAGTGAGGCGCAGTGAGGATGGTGGGGGCAGTGAGGATGGTGGTGAGGCGCAGTGAGGATGGTGGAGGCGCGGAGGATGGTGGTGAGGCGAGTGAGGATGGTGGTGAGGCAGGAGGATGGTGAGGGGCGCAGGAGGATGGTGAATTGTTGATGGGCGTAGTGAGGATGGTGAGGAGGCGCAGTGAGGATGGTGAATTGTTGATGGAGGCGTAGTGAGGATGGTGAGTGAGGAGGCAGTGAGGATGGTGAGTGAAGCGCAGTGAGGATGGTGAGTGAGGCGCAGTGAGGATGGTGAGTGAGGCAGTGAGAATGATAGTTGAGGCGCTGTGAGGGTGGTGAATTGTTGATGGAGGCGCTGTGAGGATGGTGAATTGTTGATGGAGGCGTAGTGAGGATGGTGAATGAAGCGCAGTGAGGATGGTGAATGAAGCGCAGTGAGACTTCAGAGTGTTGGTTCCGACTCTTTCAACTCTGGGTCAGATACCTTAACATTTGACTGTGATAAAAAAGGCTTTAATACCTGACTCATGTATTGTATAATGATATGTAACACGAATAGTAATTCTTCATGATGTATGTGTTAAAATACGCTCGCGCGCGCGTGCGTGTGTGTGTGTGTGTGTGTGTGTGTGTGTATGGAATCGTTACTATTTTCACCATATTTGTAATTACTTCTAAAATTAATGCTTTTATCGGTAATGTCACAAACAGTTCTCTTTACTCAAGTCATCTACAAAGAACATGCAACACATTGACCACTATGAAAACGTCATCACTAACCATACATAATCAACAACTGTCACAAAAACAATATATCACAAGGACTTAACTCACGAGATTAGAGCTTTTACTGACGACAGAATATTGTGAAAGTTACCCCATAAAACTTGACTTAATCCACACTTCAGCACCAAGAAATTTAATCTAGCATCTTGAAGCTTTTTAACACCCGGTTTTAATACACACACACGTGTGTATATATATATATATATATATATATATATATATATATATATATATATATATATATATATATATATATATATATATATATATATATATATATATATATATATATATATATATATATATATATATATATATATATATATATATATATATTAGTTGGTAATTTCATGAATACTGTCCAGGGATTTATGTTAATGTGTGTCGCAGGTTATTTTGATGTATTCAGTGAGGCAGCGACATACATGCACGTGTTCACATGAATATTTACACACATTCATTAACTTTATACACTTGATCACGCACTTATGACTTCTTAGCATTTACAGTATATGTTCGTGTAAAGTTACGAAGGTGAACAAAATTTGTCATTATTTATCTCTTTCCCTTCATGTACATATAAATATGTGCACACGTACACACACACACACACATGTACTTAAACCTACATACATAAATGCAAACGAAAATCTTTGCGTAGCTTTTTTTGCGATCTGACACATGCCACACCCCATCGACCCTGACACATAATGTATACGCAGCCGATATATCCATTATTAAATACGCAGTTCAACCCTCAGATCAGAGAGTTTATTTTCTTATGCTGACAGGTCGCTTAAACATCGTTCACCTACTCTGAGCTTCTAAACAAGTAAGAAGTTTTAAGACTTGAGAAACATGTGTCTTAGGGTTCAATGTCTCCTACTGAATTAGGGATTAAGTGGTGAAATCTTAGTGGACAAGTTTCTCAATATTCCACGGTTAGGTAAGACTTCTGTAAGCTCATACACGCTTGAAGATTTAATGCCAATATACTTTTTTACGGGGAATATTAAGCTCAGTTTAATAGATGAAATTATTCTCTGTGCTCTAAGTGTAGATTTACCTCCTGTCCTCTGTTATGATGGAAAAAAGAAAAACCTTTGATGTATAACTAAAGACTTGTTTTGGTGAGATATCAAATATTCCTTGTTTAGCCTCTTAGTCCAATGTATAACAGGACTAGTTTACTTTACGGTATGTCTAACTGCTTACTCGTATATACTAACACAGACAGACAGACGTACAAAAAAACCACGTGTATATATATATATATATATATATATATATATATATATATATATATATATATATATATATATATATATATATATATATATATATATATATATATATATATATATATATATATATATATATATATATATATATATATATATATATATATCAAACCAACTTATACCGTGTGATGAAAAGTCTACAAATCGTCCAATATTTGGGGAACATCCAGCACTAGGCACGACTCTCTTTCATATCCCAAGTTCTCTCGTCTATTCATCCCTGAGGAAGTTCAGTCCGGTCTTCTATGTAATCTCAATATTTGACCTCCTCCTTGACCCCTGTGTGTGGACGGTGGCTGAGCTCTTGAGACACTCTCCGTTTGATGTGATCTACGGTGGAGGACTCTTGGATATACTGGCGGGGGATACAACGTCAAGACCTTAGCCGGGCAATTGAGAGGAATGACCCTAAAACGCGAGGTATTGCTTTAGCCTGTTTCTCTCTGGTTCTTTGGCCTGCGAGGATTTGAGAGACAGCGTGTGTGTGTGGGGGTGTGTGTGTGTGTGTGTGTGTAGGGGGGGGGGGTGGAATGTGCCCCCGCCCCGCACATACTATTTGGTCAACATGCTTTAAATCATTCACTTCACCCTATAAGCCACCCAGTAAACGATGGCTTGGATGTTAATCAATGTCTTAGATCATCTTCCAGGTTAATTATTAACCAGTACAGTTGACGAGGTGTCCGGTGTCCCTGGGCCACCCCTTAACACTGGGTCGTACACCTCACTGACCCGGAGTTTGGGTGTTGTGTTGGCGATAGTTTCAACACTTTAAACAGATTTTCTACTCGATGCAATTATGAAGGTTATCCTCGAGCACTAAGGTAAATATCTATATAATATACACATTTATACTGACATATGTTTTTATCTCTACCAGTATACACAGGGAGCTACGACACACCGCGGTTGAACTAGAATCCGCCAGCACCCTCTCACCAGGTCTCCCCACACCTTAGGTCAAATGAACCCACCTGGGTAGGTAGGCAGGTATCTTGGTGTTACCTCTCCTTGTACCACAGGTGTGAGCTGGTCACCCCACGTCATAAAACTTGAGTGAAGCTGTATTGATTTTCTAGATCCACGTCAGAATAGGTAGGCGTTAAAGCAGATGGTGCAGGAGAGGCTAGTCTTGTCATGATGACGTGTACACCATACTACACACACCTTCTGGAGTAACAAGGTATTTACTAACTAACAACAAGATGAGGTTGTTATCACTCAGCAATGATAACACCTGCTGGGTAAATTAGATATGTGGTGACTTTGAGATCAATAAAGTACTGTCAACAACAAACACATGTAAAGCTAACACTCTCCTCGGTGACTAGATGACGTTATTATCAACATACCACAAACACCTGCTGGGTTAACATATTTGCTGCACGTCCTTAAACAATCATTAGAGGTTTTTATATCAGTAAATATTGATAATTAATAACAAGAATTATACCTACATCATCTACATACACCAAACAGCTGTTGAGTTAGCAAAATAGTAGATAAACTACACACAACAAATTATTAGGTGTTCTAACAAGCCATGGTAACAAGTGCCACCAACTTATACCAAGTGTTTACAGCAGCTATTGATGAACGTGATGAATAAGGCGTGACCAGTACTGACGGTGGTCTGTACAGCGCTACAAACAAGTACAGAACTACCAATTTGTTGGTGAATGTTACCCAATCACAGAGATATGACTTGCATAACAATGACCCAGTGATACACACACATAGATGATAAATAAGGTAATTTGTGGTTGCTGTTAATAAATCAGGATGTTATTAACAGTACACCACTAACAATGAGCATATTAATATACAGGTATTAACAAACCACTTAGTAACTGTTAACAGCGGTATATCCTCAAGATATAAACAACAGTCAACAGTTAATGTATTATGACAAAAGTTATCACAATCATGGTTAACCGGTAACAGTCAATAAGTCATCACTAAGCATCATGGTAGGGAATCTTAACAACAATAACATACTGACACGAAGTAAAACAACACATCGACTTGGTAAACTCACACTAACTCTAAATATTAAAATCACGGTGACATTAACAACATACAGACAGACAATGGTTTAACGAAGCCTTGGGAACAACCATAAATCTCAGTGAACGTAATAACAGCTTGGCAATACCACAACGGTCGTAAGTAACGTTTGCTGTGTCGGGTACGAACGGCAGCAGTAGCAGAAGCAGCAGCAGCAGCAGTAGAACGATGAGTTACGACATTACCTTCTCCAGCACCGCCACTACTGCCAGGGGTAAGCTGGTTACTTGTCAATACTTGCATTATATGAGAGAACGCCAGTGGACTATAACCCCGTGTTCAGTATTGTGTTTACGGTGGAAAATACAAGTCCCACTAACTATAACTTATGTAGTGTTACCGTAAAGAACTGAACATACGAGCTATTTATGTAAAACATTCCTTATATATTACAGAAACAGACACACAGACAGACAAAGATTAAGATCTAATTTACTAAGATAAACAGTGATGCTTGTAAATGGGATGACATATGATATAATGAATGTTTTATGCTAGTGATTTAATTTAAGAGTGAAGCTTAACTCTTGCTGATACTACCAACACTCATCAGGTGAGAGAGAGAGAGAGAGAGAGAGAGAGAGCGCAGCTGCATCATACTATCTTAAGAGGTCACCCAGAATAGCCTGAAATCCACCACAACGTCCTGCGAAATTGACCTTTGACCTTCCAGGGTAACTCACATATTCTAACCTTTGTGACGTCAGAAGCAATGCCCACCTGTGTTGGCCAAGACAGAAATATATTGATTATGAAGGTAATCATTATTATTATTATTATTATTATTATTATTATTATTATTATTAATTATTATTATTATTATTTATTATTATTATTATCATTACATTTACTTTTTGGAATTATATTGTGTTGGTTTTCAATTATTTCTTAAAGTTCTGTGATATAGGAATACACTTCACTTCCTCACAACAAGGACCTGCATCCAGTGGCTAGAATGAGGTATCCACAGCCAGTGTATAAATAAAAGCTTTAACTTTTCTTCGTAACTTTGTGTAGTGGACCTCGGGGAAACCTAACTCATTTCCGCTCCACTAACTTCTACGGGATCACTCTGTCAATATGTCGGTGTATTTCATAGTGAGTGTGTGTGTGTGTGTGTGTGTGTGTGTGTGTGTGTATGTGTGTGTGTGTGTGTGTGGTTGTGTGTAACCCAAGTCAATATCCCAAGCCACGGAAACAGTATACACCCCCACACTTCCTAGATAACACCTCCACCAATACCATCCCCTTTGTCCACACACGCCTAGAGACGCCCACAACTCACAAACACCCACGGCGAAAACGACTCGATAATTGGCCAGGTATTTTATGCTAATGAAGGTAATTGTTGGGTTTTACCTGGTAGTGCAAAGGTTAATAGAGTCATTAAGATGCCAGTGTGTAATCTCATGGGATCACCCAGTGGGATTGGTCTATTGGTTGGAGTCAGTATCAACGGAATGCAAACCTGTATTAAGTTCAAATTAAATCCATTTTGTATTAAGGTCTTTGATAAACAGTGATCCGGTTAGACGTAAATAAAACAAATCCCCATATTATTTTTCTGTAGCCATAAATTTGATGGTGAATTGAATGGCGATGATAATTTGCATTCAGTTCAAAATATAGTTCAGGGTATATTTACACTTACGATAATAGATGGAAAATGAGATAAAAAAAAAATTAGGATATCTATGTTTCTATTCATAGTTTCCCTCAGAGATGCCAAATCTAGGAGGACTGCTGGTCAAGGTCCCTAGAGAAGAAGCTGGGGTTGAGGGGCGTAACTGCCTACCCTCAGACGTAGAGAGAGAGAGAGAGAGAGAGAGAGAGAGAGAGAGAGAGAGAGTTTGGATTAACCCTACTTTGACATACAAATATAACATAAAGCTATGGACTCAGTGGTCAATCTTTTATCGGTTTGTCATTATTACACGCGTATTTATTAATTTAGAATTTAACATAATCCGAGGTATCAGGTTGGGAGAGTGTGTCGTGCTGTTTGTATTACTTAAAGCGTTATCATTTTTTATTTCAGTAAATGAATCATGTGTAATAATGGTTGAAACACATCACCGTGAAGTACAATATTCAGAATTTACTTAGTGCAGTTTCGACTCTTTTGTCTCTCTTATGTATGTATGTATGTATGTATGTATGTATGTATGTATGTATGTATGTATGTATGTATGTATGTATGTATGTATGTATGTATGTATGTATGTATGTATGTATGTCTGTCTCTTTTGTGTGTGTGTGTTTCATTCTCTCTCTCTCTCTCGCTTCCAGAAATCATAAAATTGAGACATTGAATATTTAATCACTTAAAAAAGATTATATGAGATTTAACTATATAAGAAATCGGGGTTTGGTGACGCGGTGGCAGGTTTCAAATATTCCTGAAAATGAGTTGAGGTTTTTTTTCGTCTCCATCGTGGAAGAACGTCAGTTTAATTAATTAGGGAGATAAGACCGCTTTAATGGACAGTGCAAATATTGAACCGAAAATCTAAAGGTTTGGACATAGTGGTGGTATGAATGACGATGTTTAAATTGAATCTGTCTGTCTGTCTGTATATGTTATCTGTCTGTCTGTCTGTCTGTCTGTCACACACACACACACACACACACACACACACACACACACACACACACACACACACACACACACACCGTTTACAAAATATCCTCCAAAACATAGATTATACACAATGATTTTAATTAGCATAATATCCCCACCCAAATCCTCAGCTTATGTTAATGTTAAACCCCCAAAAAGAACACTTGCTGGGACTTGTGTCATTAACATTCAACCTAACATAAACTTGAGAGATCTCTTTTACGGTACGAAGCAAACGTGACAAAGGAATATTTCTCTCGTAATATATCCTGAAGCCGAGTGGTGAATTATGGAGCAAGGAGCTACCTCAATTACGCCTTTATACTGGGTGTTTTTAAGGTATTTCTGGCGTCGTGGTGGTGAGTTGGTGGATGATAGGTTGCCATTCTCTGTTCTCTCTGATTCACACGATCTTTATGGGATTCGGTGTTAACGTGGGGAGGAGATTTAAGTTGCTGTTTATTATGAGCCATGCAGTGTGGATGGTGGGTAGGATGGATGGTTGATCTATCCCACGTGTATTATGAGTTAGGGTTAGGTTATTTAAGTGATGGATAGAGGATTTAAATGATCTTTTCCTTAGGGTTTAGATCGTGGAGTGTGGGTAGTGGATAGGGAGGGGTGACTGTAATATTATCGCACTATCAAAACCACTGACTTTATTCCAAGCTTGCAGCAGCAGATAAGGCCGCCATTACCAGCAAGTTAGGAGACCACAGACACCCACACCAGGACAAGCTTTTATCAACACTGTGAAGATCCACGCATATGGTACAGTGCCCCCTCATTACTATTCCCCAGTGTCACCTCGCCTCACTAACAAGTTTCATGAGTTGACCACCACCACATTCAGGTCAGTTGCAGCCCACGTCGTTGCTGTGTTCCCGTGACTTGACTCTTTGAGAAATATATCAACTTTTACCATCTTCAAATGGACATGGCTAAGGTCAACTTTTTACTTACCCAGGGAGTGTAATTAGTGACCTGAGGTGACGTGTAACTGCCTGAACTCAAACTTAACAAGTCTCTCCCAACACACCTGAAAATTGGTAAATAATTTATGTTCTCGAAAGGTCTCGATCAGAAATGTAAGACCGAGACAATAACCTGAAAAAAAGTCTCGCGACCTACAACGGTGATTCACAAACGCGCGCACACAGAGGGAGATTCGGGTGATAGGGAGACAATGGTACGAGAGTTGTCCTGGTAGTCGACACAGAAGGTCACAGAGGAAAGTCATAACTGTATGTGTCTTGCAGTTCTCATCACATTAAGAAGAGATAGACAGACAGACAGACAGACAGTTATTGCTTTTATGCATGTTTTCAGTTGTATTACTGTCAGCAAGGAAGAGGAGACCCTATCAGTGACTACAGGGATACAGGAAGAGAGAGAGAGAGATCCTTGAAGACGTTCCACCACCAGGTAAAAGTGATAATTTCCCTCAGATAAGTTGCCATCAATTAACACAATAATCACAAGTAATTACCTATCAGAAAAATTATCCGACACAAGTTAACAAGATTATAGTATAGAATACTTGATAGGAAATTAAGCAGGTGGGCGTGTGCTTAGGTTATAGATGATATAATTAAGCTAAATATAATGTTAAATATTATGATTACATTAGCTAATTATGTAATGGTTAACTTCAGGTAAATATTTTTTTAGGGGGGATGTTTTAAATTTTATAAAGGGATATTTAAATGCACCTACATTCGCACGTACATATATATTTACTTATAGATATACAAATACACATATACTATTGTCGAAATAATACACACACACACACACACACACACACACACACACCCAATTACCTGTACAAATACACAGTTCCCAGGTAATCCATAATTAACATATTAACACAGCGACACACACAAGATGTCTCGACACAGTTTAATCAACTTCCCTTTGGTTAACCACACGACCCCACGACAAAGGAGAGAAGCTGCGCGCACGTGTGTGTGTGTGTGTGTGTGTGTGTTGCTACTATGATAAGACTCATGTGTTCTATTCTTTTACCCCACAAAAAATAAAGTATTAAATGTGGGTGTTATTATTATTATTAACCAACCAACATGATCACTGAAAAAATAACTATACTGAAGGACATATATTACACACATATACTTTTTTCTTATTTGATATACTTCTGTGAATACGCCAAGAACCGGGAGTAAGTTATGGTGGGAGGAGTATCTGCAATATATCCGTAATGTGAGCTATTTTCGGCCATATTTTGGTCGTGTGCCCAACATATTCTGGGTGATCTTATTCCCACGAACAATTCCATTCTTGCTGTACGTTTTTTCATTGAATTAGCCCCAAAAATGTATCTTAATTCCTTGAGTTCGATGAATTTAACTCAATTATTAAAATTACTTTATATTTACCGAGTTCTTTGAGTACAATGTCTCGAGTTGTTTAATAATGATTACTTATTTAATCCATTGAGTGTTATGACATTGTACTCAAGGGGTAATGTTATCGTACTCAATGGATAGAGTCATTGTACTTAAGGGATTTAGTCATTTTACTCAAGGGATTAAATCATCGTACTCAAAAGTTAAAAAATTCTCACGTCCCTCAACAGTCCCTAAACACACTTCATTTTCCAAGAGTACAAGAGTCCTCACCATCAGTACAGTGACTCATCATCATCATCATTACGGAGCTTTTTAACCATATAGAGTAAAGACCCTTAATGCCCTAATGCCTGGGTAAACAATAATAACACACTGGTGAGATCCTACTTTAAGAGAGATAAAACACAGTGAAACGAGAACACTACTGAAGAGGACCTCAGGTTAGGTTAGGTTAGGGATTTCAATACTACGATTTAGGTGGTATAACATTATTTATTTTTAGTTTTACGTAGATGTATGTATGTATGTATGTATCTATCTATCTATGTATGTATGTATTAAGCCACAAGTGAAGTCAGAATATATGTAAGTTTTTGGTAGGAAGAAATATCTCCTCAAAGGGGATTCCGTATTAACTAATCTAAAATATGCGTTTAAAAAGACCTCGGCCGTAGTTGTTGAAGAGCAGTAATGCATTATAACATCATCATCAAACGTTAGGAGCGAGAGCCTTGTAGTGTGATAGATTGATGATGATGATGATGATGATGATGATGATGATGATGATGATGATGATAGTATGTGATTTGGAAACTAACCTAACCAAACCTAAACTAATTTAATCGAACCTAAAACTAAACCAAACCCCTCAGGTAGTGTTAGGGTTATTTGATTATCAGGTGAAATTAACTAAGGGGTGTAATCTTCATGTGATTCTATAATTCTTACTTTTGACTCGTACTAAAACACGTAATACAACAGGTCAAACACTACCATAAATCATCCAACTGTCACCACGTTACAAATTATAAGTCATGTTTGCACTGTGTAATATTTGCTGAATAAATAAAGATAAATTTTAATTATATCTAGACAAAGGAAGAATGTGCATACTGATACTAACTAAATAAATATTGGTGTAACTATTTTTTTCTTGTACTGTTGGTGCTTCTTCATCTGCTTCAGTGATTCAGTTAATCGTATATATATATTCATGAGATTTGTGTTACCTGGTTATTCCGTGTACCTGATAAATAATGCAGAATCTATTTTTTTAAGCTCTAAACCCTACAGCAGGAACGTGAAAAAGACATGATTAAGTTTGCTCATCATAGCTGCCACTTTGTCTTGCTGTGTAAACTTTGTGGAACGACCAACTTTATCTTCAAAAGGTGGAAATGTTAACCTGTGATAATGTGCTCTCATCCTCACACTTAAAGAGTCACCAGCCACACACTTTCATGCGTTCACACTCTTCAATGTTGACACTGGTATTAGGACAACCTCTTAACGTAAACACAACACACTGGCTTATAAAAAACAACACACTATGGAATGAGCCCAAACACCACCAGAGAGACGGACCCAAACATCAAATGATTCTATAAACTTCATCACCAGAGACAGGTCAGAGCATTTGAGGTACAATTCAGCTTAACACAACAGACACATGTAAATTTGGAATGGAGATAACAGTGAGGCAGATTTGGAATGGAATTAATTCTGGACACAAAGACGGAAGCAAATTGGGGCTGAGTATGAACACCTAGCAATCATAACACAGTACAGTCGGGTATATAAAGCGATCTTATGTATTATAAAGCCATTGAGGGAATATTCAGCGGTGGGATAGCATTGTATAGTACACACAGGTTAGCCTAGACTGGAGCAATCAAGGTTAACTACAGTATGAAATTAGCCAAGGAGTATCATATCTGGACCAGAGAAACACACACACACACACACACACACACTCACACCTTAGTTACCAATAAACTATGACCATGAGTGTAAAAACATAACTATATAGGTCATTGAAGGTGTAATTACTAGCCAGAGTTAAGTGTGGGCAGGTAATTTCCACACCTTAGTCTACCTGAAGGGGTGAGAGTCGTCCGTGTGAATGATGATCCTCTCCTATCATCATTTTCATCATCAACTGGGGTGTAGGATCGATTAAAGTGGGTACTCATCCGCGGAACGGTGATGAGTGTTCATCATCCAGCACTGGGCAAAAAGCAATGGCGAGGCGAAATAACAGCAGCATAAACATGGCATATATGGCCGCTTTATGGTTCAAAATATTTGCAAAATTTCAAAAACAACATTAATTAGTTTCCATGGGTGGGGTTAGGTAGGTGGAAATGATTGATTAACATTGTGGAATCCATCACCTCATCCCTCCTATCCTTACTCTCAATAGAAAAATAAAAACAAGTCTCTCTCTCTCTCTCTCTCTCTCTCTCTCTCTCTCTCTCTCTCTCTCTTCTTCTCTTTCTCTTCTCTACTCCTCTCTCTCTCCTCTCCTCTCTCTCTCTCTCTCTCTCTCTCTCTCTCTCTCTCTCTCTATGGGGATATTCAATAACAAAAATCCCTCTCTAGATACAGATAACATTTAGTATCATGACTCCCGAACCACAAGCTATTTTCATTCCTACAGCCCTCAGTAGCGGTCACAGCACCAGTAATGCCGACCATACCCCCTCCAAATGGTCCTGTTTAAACCCACTTACCAACCAATTCCCGGTGTGGTTCAGTGGGACAGGAAGCTCTATTAACAATACTTGACTGTTTACGATGTCAATAGAGCTATCGTGGAGGAAAACACAGGGGGGAGAATTTCAGCTTGGAGACGGCACAAGTTGTCACGGAGATGAACGATGGTGCCAGGAGGCAGCAGCGGCGGGCAATATGGAGAAATGCGGTATTTTGGTCGGTAATGGTTCTCTCTCACCGAGTTAACTTTCTGTGTTTCATTAACCGTTTTGGCAAGTGACCTTGTTTTCTCCTCTCTATTTATCTCTCCTCTCTATTTTTTCTCTCTCTCTCTCTCTCTCTCTCTCTCTCTTCTCTCTCTCTCTCTCTCTCTTTGTCTTGTTTTAAAAGCATGCGAAAATTGTCTTAAATTATCAGTCAAAATCGTTGATGCTGCAAATTTTTATACAGTAGAATGTTTACTTTCCACAGTAAACATTGTTGGGTCGATTATAGTTTTACGGCCGAGCTGTATGACCTGCTGATAGTAACCAGACTAATATACAGATACAGATAGGTGAAAACAAGAGTGTCTACTCCTTCAGGTTATAACCAATACCTTAAATACGACTTACAAAATGCTGCAGCGGTCAAAACAACAGAATGCTGTCTGGTCATCTACTAGCCAGCAATGCGCATCTGCTCTCACTTCTTCAATTTTGCAACATGGGCAGCTATCCTATCTGGACCTATCTGAACGAAGGAAATATATATAATTTATCTAAATATTTACTTTCGGTTAATGTTTGGTCTACGTGCACAACAATGCTTATTACAATAAGAATATGATGAATCACCTGAAGGGTCGCCCTCCAGCTTATTTCACGAAGCTCGAGAGCGAGTCTTCATTAGAGCCACATGACAATATTAATAAAGGTAAATTCTTTTCATACTATATATGAAACATTATGATAAATGTGTTTAAAAATCTACTTCGTGTGGCTAAACTAGACGTAGAGCGAAAACGGCTTTACAAAACATCTTAGTTATGCCGCGAGTCGTTTAAGTAGTAATGAGCAGCCGATAATATATATTTTACATTAAACTTTCCAGCATCCTGTTGAGTCAAGTAGCTTTCTCCTTTAACCTCATCGTATATATTCTCAAGTTGTTTCTTGACGCCTCCTACACCTGCGATCATCGACCAACTTCTTCACGTTCCCACAGGTAGAAACCAGAATCGGAAGTAATTTCGTGAAATGGTTCAGCTAATATGTTCTAAGCCTTAGAAAACTAATATTTTTTCGTTTTAGATTATTATTATTTTTTTAATTCTAAAAACTTGAGTCATTCACAGGACAAAATACAAAGTTTATTACTTTAGTTATATTTGTGAAAAAAACAAATATGTGATGGTTGCAGAATCACCAGAGTTACAGTCTGGGAGGCTTACCTGTAAAAGTCGAGAGGGTCTTAGGGAAGGTATTAGCTGAACCTAAATCTGGGGAAGAGTTTGTTGGTCCGGTGGTCGCTTGTGCACCCCAACAGGAAGGAAGTAATAGTTCATCTCTTCTATGATCCCATTCATACTGTGGGTCGTTTGACCTGTGCCGGGTGGGCTAATTCCATATATATATATATATATAAATATATATATATATATATATATATATATATATATATATATATATATATATATGAAAAGCACAGGGCGCATGTAGTCTTATTCAAGACATCTTCGTTTGCCTCTGAAGATGTCTTAATATCCACGTTTCATTGTGGATTTACATAGAAATATATATAAATATAAATATATATATATATATATATATATATATATATATATATATATATATATATATATATATATATATATATATATATATATATATATATATATATACACAACTTACATACATACAAGTTAAGGAGCTGTAGGACCCAGTGTCACTGTATAATCAGAGAAGAGCGGACAACTCACCTGTGACATAATGGTCAGCATGCTCGTCTTGAAAGTGAGTGGACCCGGGTTTGATCCCCGGGCAGGGTGAAACTATGGGCATTTTTTTTACGTCATTTGCCTCTGTCTTCCCAGCAGTAATTTGGAACCTGGATGTTAATCGATTTGCGGATCGTGTTTCGGGGTAATAGTTAGCCAGTGCAGTTGGGGAGTTGTCCGAAACCAGAGAAATTAAACACACACAAACACAACCAACCCACATTATCATATTTCTTCTCCGTATTTTACTAATGAAAACAGGAAAAACACACTCGACATTAAAATAGGTCAAATTGTCCATTACTGGCAGAAGGAGCAGCATCTCTGTCGCCGCCAGTCATGACCCCACCATTAACACCTAAGTTATGTGGCCCTCCTTAATGACTTGCCTCACTCCTCCACCCAACCTCCCGCCACCAACTATATTTTAGGCCCATGTACAGACCACTACACACACACACACACACACACACACACACACACTCTGTATCATGAGAATGAAGATAATGCTAATCTTAAAAATTAGGATACTACTACTACAGCAACTACTACTAGAAATACTACTACTACTTACTACTACTACTATAATAAATATAATCCAATCTTCATGTGTCCCTCACAGTAAGTTACCCACCTACATTATTATATAGATAAGATAAATTCTTACCCCTAAACAAGCAACATTACCAATTAATAGCCTACCACCTGCACACACACCTCTCTAAGCTTCTCAATAATTAACGAGACACTTCCAATATGTTACTTTTACCTGCTTATATAACCCTCCTGAATTTAGCATGACTTTACCTGTACAGTGTGTGTGTGTATTTATAGACGTGAGACATTAATTTTTACTATTGCACCACCGAGGGATTGTTTCCAGTTTTGAAAGGCTCTTTACGGCCATTTAAGTGTTGAGTTAAGGATATTGACGACTTATAAGCATAGTATTACACTTTAATTATTAAAAATATACGCACGCATACGCACGCATACGCACACGCACCCCCTCACACAGCACGCTGGAAATTTACGTTACGGTAAGAATCTGTTATTTTATTTTTTTTACTTCTGTTTATAAATTTTTGATTTCATATTTAGTTCGGCCGTTCTGATCCAAGTTATATATATTTCCCATATTTTCCTGACACTTTTACCCTCACCATATACAAGTGCTAATGCATTTTGTTAATCTTCTCCGGCCACCATATATGAGTTGGAACAGTAAAAATAACAACATGATGATAAAACAAAACAAATGAAGGTCGATAGTCAGCGATCCATTATGGAAACTGAAGAAAAGTGACCAGATATATTGGAAAAAATAACGCACTTTGCCCAGACCTTTTACAAAAATTGGTTGCAGCCATTACTGTCGATAACAGAAATGAGTGTAATTTGAATACAGGTTTATATCTAATAGAAGTTTACTAGGAGGAGGTGAGGAGGGTGGTCGAGGTGAGTGTGTTGGGGTGGGGTGTCGAGGTGAGTGTGTTGGGGGTGGGGTGGTCGAGTGAGAGTGTGTTGGGGGTGGGGTGGTCGAGGGTGTGAGCGTGTTGGGGGTGGGGTGTGAGTTGTTGGGGGTGGTCGAGGTGGTTTGTTGGGTGGGGTGGTCAGGGTGAGGGTTTTGGGGGTGGGGGTGGTCGAGGGTGAGCGTGTTGGGGGTGGGGGTTGGTCGAGGGGTGAGGTGTGTTGGGGTGGGGTGGTCGAGGGTGAGTGTGTTGGGGTGGGGGTGGTCGAGGGGGAGTGTGTTGGGGGTGGGGGTGGTCAGGGTGAGGTGTTGGGGTTGGGGGTGGTCAGGGTGAGTGTGTTGGGGGTGGGGGTGGTCGAGGGTGAGTGTGTTGGGGTGGGGGTGGTCAGTGAGGTGTGTTGGGTGGGAGGTGGTGGTGGGGTGGGTCGAGGGTGGGCGTGTTGGGGTGGGGGTGGTCAGGGGTTGAGCGTGTTGGGGTGGGGTGGTCGGGGTGAGTGTGTTGGGGGTGGGGGTGGTCAGGGTGAGTGTGTTGGGGGTGGGGTGTTGGTCGATTAGTGTGTTGGGGGTGGGGTGGTCGAGGGTGGGCGTGTTGGGGTGGGGGTGGTCGAGGGGGAGTGTGTTGGGGTGGGGGTGGTCAGTGTGATGTGTTGGGGTTGGGGTGGTCGAGGGTGAGCGTGTTGGGGGTGGGGGTGGTCAGTGGGCGTGCTGGGGTGGGGTGGTCGAGGGGGGGGTGGTAGGGTAGGCGTGTTGGGGTGGGGGTGGTCGAGGGTGAGTGTGTTGGGGGTGGGGGTGGTCGAGGGTGAGTGTGTTGGGGTGGGGGTGGTCGAGGGTGAGGGTGTGTTGGGGTGGGGGTTGTCGGGGTGAGCGTGTTGGGGTGGGGTGTTCGAGGTGAGTGTGTGTTGGGGGTGGGGGTGGTCGAGGGTGAGTGTGTTGGGGGTGGGGTGGTCGAGGGTGAGCGTGTTGGGGGTGGGGGGTGGTTGAGGGTGAGCGTGTTGGGGTGGGGGTGGCCAAGGGTGGGCGTGCTGGGGGTGGGGGTGGTCAGGGTGGGGGTGGTCGAGGGGTGGTTTGGGGGTGACAGTGTGGCTATAGCTCGTGTTGACGTGATCCTTGCAGGAGGTGTATCTCTTGTCAGGCACGTGGGTGGTCGTGGGTTGGTGGGAGCAGTAGGATGGGGGTGGGGAGGTGGTGGGAGGTGGTTGGGGTGAGGTGGTGGGTGGGGTGGAGGTGGTGGGTGGGGTGGAGGTGGTTGGGGTGGAGGTGTTGGGTGGGGAGGAGGTGGTGGTGGGTGGGGAGGAGGTGGTGGTGGGTGGGAGGAGGTGGTGGGTGGGGAGGAGGAGGTGGTGGGTGGGGAGGAGGAGGTGGTGGGTGGGGAGGAGGAGGTGGTGGGTGGGGAGGAGGAGGTGGTGGGTGGGGAGGAGGTGTGGGTGGGGGAGGAGGTGGTGGGTAGTGGGGATGGGAAAGGAGGGGTGGTGGGGGAGTAAGAGGACTTGTATCAATTTGCTCCAGAAACCAGACAGATTAAATATATTACTGGTTATTATAATTTTTCCTTTATTTTCTTTATGGAAAATTTAAAAGTTTATATATATTTTGTTTTGTTCTGGTAATTAAATGGACACCCATCGTTTCATCCATCTAAGTATCACCTTGACTAGGTTTAATACTAGATAAAAATTAGCATTAAAAAAAACATGATAATTACTTATACTAATTAAACAGCAAAAAACAAAAATGCCACACAGGAAACACAAAGCCTCACTCACATCATGTATACACACACACACACACACACACACACACACACACACACACACACACACACATACAACGGCCGAGTGGAGTTCTAATTTTTTAGAAAATAAAACTCTGAGTTTCATCTCGTTCTTGCCTTTGTACCAGAAAACAAATATTGCATTTTAAAGTTCCTCAGAAGTAATGAAATTCCGTGTGCCGGGTCAGGGTTCGTTTTAGTGTATCCTGGGAATAATATAAGGTGCCTCCGTAAGACTTTAATGGTCACTCTAACCGATTATAACGCTGAGGAGCCAGTAACACATAGCCGGTGTTCATCCTAGGGAAAATATTGGTTTGCTTTATGGAAATGAATGTAAAATATAAAATGTGTTTTTCTTTTCTTGTTTTAATGTTAATAAAAATTAAAATGAAGAGTTAAGATATAATCACATGTTACTGAGGTAGTGAAAGTTTTAGCACAATATTATATCCATAAAGTTTGTTCGACGACGACGACGACGACGACGACGACGACGACGACGACGACGACGACGACGACGACGACGACGACGACGACGACGACGACGACGGCGACGACGACGACGACGGCGACGACGACGACGATGATGATGATGATGATGATGATGATGAGTGATGATGATGATGATGATGATGATGATGATGATGATGATGATGATAATACCTAGTTTCTACTCATCAGATACAATGTTCAACAGACAGAGTAATACGACTACAATATCCCCAACAGTGTGAGGGTCTTCTGGGTGTAGGTCACAGGGAGATAACAACTACAGCCACAGTCTCAAGATTCCTGCCTAATTTTTTTTTTTCCCGTAAGTGCAAATGAGACTATCTTTAGCCTATCTACTCTAACCTAACCTAACCCTAACCTAACCATTATGGACACACGGGAAAAAAAATTATATATCATCAATATTCTTTTCCTTATATTTCTGTTTTACGTCTGGGGTCAATTTATTTGTGTTAATGTATAGTAAACATTAAAAGTTGATATAAGTATTTTTTTTTATTAGTTTCTATAGGTATTTCTTGGTATAATATACAGGGTAATCAAGTTAGTGTGGATAATGTATCGTCAATGTGTGGAGAGAGTTCCTCTTATACAGTGACCGTCATCAAATATTTCTGTGATTTACTTTATTTCTTCTTAAGTCGACTTTCACCTGACACAAAATCGACAGACAGAGCTAGGTGGTTAGATAAGGTTTAGGATCGGATAGGTGGATAAGTAGGGAGGAGGGATGGGTAGGAGCGAGGGAAGCTAGAATGGGAGGACATAGGTAAGTGATGGAATTAATAGGTAAGTGAAAGTTATTCATTTCACATAACAAATATATTTATCCATATACCACATACATTCATCAGGTCTGTAGAACATTTCATGGTGTTTTCGGGAGACTAGTTTAATGATCCCAATTATTACATATTTTCATCACCCGGTAAAAAAAACACATCGGAGTCCCATGGTTCAAACAATTTTTTTTTATGACACTGAAAAGTTTTAATCAATCATAATAAACTAGTTGAATAAATGTATCGAGGTTTTAATACAAATGGCAACAGAACGAGAAGAGATGAAAATACAGACAGACGGATAAAATAAACTTTAATGGGTAAGTTACATGATTTTCCATATGAGTTTAGATATACGGACATATGGACACACGAACACACGAACACAGATACATACGAACACGAACACAGATACATACACAAACACACGGACACAGATATACAGACACACAAACACAGCACAGATATACAGACACACAAACACATGATCACACAGATATACAGACACACGGATACACGGACACACAGACACACACAGACAAGAGATATGTGAGTAAGAGACCAAAGCTACAAAAGTTTAATGACTTTCAGGAGGAATTTCGCAAGAGACAAATGAATAGACAGTCGGAGATAACGGTACATTAAGAGAGACAGTTGTGAACGGTGAGATAACGGTACATTAAGAGAGAAGTAGCTCAGACGGTGAGATAATGGTACAGAGACAATGCAACGGAACACAACGGTACCGAAGATGTAGCGGTACAGCAGAGAGGGACGGTACATCTGACAAAATTAAAACAAATAAAACGAGATGCAGACAGACAGACAAGCAGACAGACAGGCAGACAGACAGACAGACAGACAGACAGACAGACAAAGACAAAAAGAATAAATTAATCCTAGTTAGAGAGATTCACATCAGACAGAATGAACAGACAGACAGACAGCAGACAGACAGACAGATAGACAGAGACAAAAGGGAAAGAAAAGAATATTTAATGGTTCCTGTGGAGATAATCCCATGATACCGATACACAAACAGACAAAGAGAATAAGTGAAAGAGACAAACAGGCAGCGTAAGGAATGAGAGATAAAAAGGGGGAGGAGAGAGATGGCTACAGAGAGACAAGAAAGAGAAGTTCTTAACACACACAGAGAGAGAGACAGACAGTGAGGAGCAAATGGAGAGAGAGAGAGAAGAGAGAAAATGTGGAACAACAACAACGAAGTTTAATGAATGACAGTGGTTTAGGTCCCAACATCAGCCAACATTTCTGGGTGTTCCTGGGCCTGTGTGAGACCTCGTTACACAATCCAGTTGGTTGAAATGATGAACCTGTGTCATTTCGCTGCCTGAAAACAGCTGTGTGTGTGTGTGTCTGTATGGTGCTGCGGTGGTTGTTGATGCTGTTAATGCTGCTGTGGTCGCTGTCGATGCTGTTAATGCTACTGTTGTATGAGTGTATGCTGTTAGTGCAATGGTGTTGTATTGTTGCTGTGTCTCTGTTTTTATATGCTGTTCTTTGTAAGTTCTTTTCTGTTTATATGATTTTAATGGTAGTTAACGTTGCTGTTGTTTACTGCTGTTAGTGATGGTGGTTTACTGATGATTTTGCTGTGTGCTGTGGCAATGTTGTTGTTTCTTGTTTTGTTGTATTTGTAATTGATTAAGATTTCTGTCTGAAATCTAATGAACTTCCAGTTGAAATTAAATCACATTTCTTTCTTTCTTCTCTGTGTGTGGGGGGTGTGGGGGGGTGTGTGTGTGTGGGAAGGAATAGAGAAATGAATAAGGAAAGGTTAGCTGTGTTATTGTTCCGGCACCCCGTAAGCAAAGGAAGGCCAGAATGAAAACGTAATTAACTAGTCGAAAATAATCGTTCTTATTTCCGGTTTTGGTTTGGTCTCTACGTCAATCCTCTTCTATTTCAGGGTTGTGGTGCAGTTGTGCCTTGTTAGAGGAAAGGTCATGTTGGCGTAATGGATGTATAATTTTTTAAAGGTATTATTTTGTTTCGTTTTTCTGCCTCGAGGTCCTGAGTAGAAATAGAAGTGAAAGTTTTATTCTAGAAACATACACGGTTATATAAACATACACGGCCACACACACACACACACATAAATACATACACATATAACTACTCATACACTTACACACACATATATTATACATTTATACATACACACACATGGACAGACACATATACGCAAACATACACACATATACACAAATATACAAATATACATACACACACATACACAAATATACATACACAGATATACAAAACACACATACACAAATATATACACAGATATACAAAACTATAAACATAAAACACACACACACACACACACACACACAACACACGAACAATGTTTAAAGCCCCCGAAGCGAACGGTGGCACACAGTATTCAGCCTACAGTTACGTCAACAATTTACCTTTGGGACTAGTATACGACAAACTCAGCTCCAAAGTTACGATACCTCTGGATCTTAAAGTTTGTTAAAGCGAAGTTAATGTAGACTTGTAACTGTCCTGGCATTAGTTTTGTTTTTGTTTAGTTTTGGAGAAAGACTCTGAAGAGATGTGTGTTGTGTGTGTGTGTGTGTGTGTGTGTGTGTGTGTGTGTGTGTGTGTGAGTGTGTGTGTGTGTGTGTGTGTGTGTGTGTTTATCTCAGGGTCCTTTTAAACATGTCTATCATCCAATACTTATTGCTTCTCTAACGGCAATTAATAAACCACGTTAGCTAATAATAAAGCCACGTTAGCTAATAATAAACCACGTTAACTTCAATCATAAACCACGTTAACTTCAATCATAAACCACGTTAGCTTCAATAATAAACCACGTTAGCTTCATAATAAAACACGTTAGCTTATCATAAGCACGTTAGCTTCATTATACACCACGTTAGCTGCATTAATAAACCACGTTAGCTTATCATAAAACCATTAAGCTTCAATCATAAACCACGTTGGCTCAATCATAAACCACGTTAGCTTCCGATATAAACACGTTAACAATCATAAACCACGTTAGCTTCAATCATAAACGTTAGCCTTTTATACCGTTAGCTGCATTAATAAACCACATTAGCTTTTAGTAAACTGTAGCTTCAATAATAAACCACGTTAGCTTCAGAATCAAGATACTTTCCTTTTAAAGCTCTAGAGCGTCAAGAGGACAAAGGTGGAGTCATTTGGAATAATTTCATAGCTTTTGAGCCGGTGTGCTGGTCGCCTCAGCTAGATCTTATACCTCACTATTTACATATGAAAGACATTTTACATCTCCTGTTGCAAGACCTTAACTCCTCCGACCTACATACATGTAATACTGATGTTGCAGAGGTTGAGAGTGTTGCAGGGATATAATTTTTACAGTAGGTGTTGTGGGTTGTAGGTGTTGTGGGGTTGTAGGTGTTGTGGGAGGTTATGGAGTGTTGCGAGATATTGTAGATAATGAGATGCAGAAGGTGGTAGTGACGTGGGTGTTACGTGGGTGTGACGTTGGTGTGTAACGTTGGTAGTGACGTGGGTGTGACGTGGGTGTGACGTTGGTAGTGACGTGGGTGTTACGTGGGTGTGACGTTGGTGTGACGTGGGTGTGACGTGGGTGTGACGTGGGTGTGACGTTGGTAGTGACGTGGGTGTGACGTGGGTGGTGGCTCTGTAATTGAATCTTACGTCATCATTCTCATAATTTCTCTGTAGCCAAAAGAAAGTTTGATGTTATTTATTCTCTTTACAACTATACTTCCTCTCATAGTCACAACCTATGTTATTCCCACCAGTCACCTTGTGTGTTGTATCTAGCTAAGTGTCTCTTGGTAGCGTCAGTAGCTGTAGATTATAGCTAAAATGGTCTACAAATCATGTATATAGTTAAGTAATGTATCGATGTGTATGTTAGTCGTTGATAGTCAGCAGTCATAGTTCTGGGTGGAAGAGGTTGTATTAAGCCTTAGGTATAGTCCTTATAACGGTAATGGTAACAAGCTGAAGTCTCTATTGGTAGGGTCATTGTCTGGGGGTTGAGGAATCGTGGTGGGGAGGTGACACGTTCTACCACGCCACCCAGGCCATTGGTGTTTACGCATCTACCGTTTATTGCCCTGGCCAGATAGAACTGTCGAAAGCAATATGGCTTTGAGAATTGTAGAGGAGACGACAAAACATAGACATCTCGATGAAACAATTTGGCTTCAAAGGCTTTTTAGGAAAGGCATTAGTTATCGTAGACGTCTGATAGCTGAGACATTGACGGGATAAAGTCGTCGTTGGGACAGACAGACACAAAGACAGACATAGAAATACTACAACCACCACACACTCAGGGCAATGCTGTTGACGCTACGTTTTATTGCCTGGAAATTGTCTGTCGGTTATGGCCGTCCGTCCGGTAGTTAATTTGTTTTCTGGTGGCGTGACCACTCTCTCTCCCTCCCGCGGGTACTCCAGATCCTTGTTATGTGGACGTCATACACGTCGCCTCCTCACGACACAAGTGTTTCTTCGTTGGGGTCACAGGACATTCCAGAGGTCGAGATGTTTGTCTGTCAATCTATAAAACTGTCGAAAGAAAATTAATGATATAGAGAGACCTGTTGGCGCCTCTGTCCTTAACATTGTTAGTTCGTCTTCGTCATCTACCGAGTGTTAGTGTGAAATATCTCATGTTCTCTATATGGAAGTTTATTGGATTGTCCACTTTGTAAATGTAATAACAAAGCATTAAGAAAATGTATCCAGTCGTCCTTACCTACACAGGTATGTGGGCATCAATAAATATATATTTTGGAAATGTATTCAGTGGCAATTTAAATCTCCAGCAGATGGTGATGGAGGCCATTGACTATCACCTAGAGGAGAGGTCTGGATCATGTTGGCAAACAAGGAACCTCAACTACAATGGTAGAGTCTCATAAAACAGAGACCATTATGTGTGTTTAAGACGGTCACAGTGTGGTGAGACTAATGTTTTGTGGATATTATGAGTTGATATTAGAGTCAGACGCTATAACACACACTATAATATATATAAATATATATATATATATATATATATATATATATATATATATATATATATATAAATATATATAAATATATATATTATATATATATATATAAATATATACAAATATATATATATATATATATATATATAAATATATATAATATATAAATATATATATATATATAATATATATAATATATACAATATATATATATATATATATATATATATATATACAAATATATATATATATATAAATATATATAAATATATACAAATATATATATATAAATATATATAAATATATAAATATATATATAATATAAATATATATAAATATATATATATAAATATATATATATATATATAATATATATAAATATATATATATATAAATATATAAATATATATATATATATATATATATATATATAAATATATATATATATAAATATATAAATATATATATATATAATTATATAAATATATATATATAAATATATAAATATATATATATAAATATATAAATATATATATAAATATATAATATATATAAATATATATATAAATATATATATATATATATATATATATATATATATATATATATATATATATATATATATATATATATATATATATATATATATATATATATATATAGGCCAGGTGGTGTTACTGCTTGTCGTACACAGCTTAAGGCTCGTCAAGGTCCGTAAGTTTAATAGGTTCCAGTGAGCGACCGTCGCCTCCTGTGGCCTGAGTGTCGTCCAGGCTTCTGTTAACTCCACCCTGTTAAAAAGTGATACACATTATCGTAAACCGCAGAAGGAAAAAATCTTTATAGTTTCATTATTTTGAGACATTCCTTGTTGACATTATATTATGACGATACAGATATATAGATTGATACGCAGATAGACAGAAACAGGGCGAAAGACAGATCAGACAGATAGACATTCACCCTCTAGTAAGGAATCAGTCTGTAGAATCAATTAGGTCAGTGTACACATGTGAGGTGATGATCGTAATGGAGTGGCTGGCTGGCTGGGGTCGTAAAACTTAAGTAGATAATTATACAAGACGAGGCCGAGGATAGCGTGGCCTGTTGTGGTTAACCCTTCCTACTTTTTTTTATAGAGAAAGGAGGGTGAAAGAATATTAGAGGTGGGGGGAAGGAAGAAGTTCGGAAACTGAAGAAGTTGAGAAGAGGTAGAGGCGGGCTGACCGCCTAGCTGTAGGTTAGCTAAGCTTAATAGTGTTAGGGTTGTGTCATGGGGTAGTTATTGCCTGTCGACACAAGCACTAAACAGCCTACCCTATCCCATATATGTGTGTTTTGAGAGTTTTTATATTCCGCAGACCCTACTGGCGGATGCTGGTCTAGGGAGATTGTCTATTGCCTGGCCGTATAGAATGGGGGTGGTAATGGACCTTTTGAGATTTAACTTTTGGGGAACCATGTATGGTTGTTGTCGTTGTCTGGTGGGAGTCTTTAAGAGTCTTGCTCTAATCGTTTTAGCTTTGGCCAGACTCTGCTGGCCAGGTGCAGTTGCTGGTTGATGGGTTTTATTCTCAGGTCTCTAGGTACCTCGGCTGTGGTTCTGGTGAAGGGTATCTTTCACCTGTGAAATCTTAGGCTTCATTTTGGACCACCTGTAATATTAATATTTGAGTGGTGCTCATAGTATGAAGAGGTACTGCTGGGTAAGTTAATATCGGTATGATAAATGATGTCACCAGTTTTATTTTCTCAGGAAGCGCTTTAGAGCGGTATAGTTTTTTCAGCTCTTTCTTGCCTTTTCCTTCCTGGTGTGGACATGATGAGTAACCTGTCGTGGATATATGCAGGCCCAGGAGGGTGCCTCTGCTTTGTATTCTATCTGGGCATTATTGTTAATAATGGATGGGTTTTCCTTCTGCATAAGGGTATTATTGTGAATTTCGAGACTGGTTTGGATTTTCCATTGATTTTCGTAATTATTTAACCTTTCTAATTCCCGCCTGGTATTGTCTAACTGTAACGCTCGTGATTTTTTGATGTGTTGTTATTTGAGTGATGTCGTCTGCATACATAATATCTTCGTTTCCGCTCATGAGAGGAAGGTCTCTCCATGTGTTGTCTACCAGTCTGACATTTCTGCCGTCATGCCAGACTTTGTCAAATACCTTCACATCCCGAGAGTTAGATTACATACACCATTCGCCGCGGCTCTGGCTATGTTTTCACATGCCAGGGCTATCGCTGTGTGGACTTCTTTCCTGAACCCAAATTGTCCCTTACCACACCCCCTCCATCACCCCACCCTCTCCTTGTTCTCCTCCCTCGTCCCTCACCACCAACCATCACCCACTTATCTATCACCGCAGCCTCTTCTATCTCTCACCTCCCGCCAGCAGAGCAGATCGAAGAAACTAAATTTAGACGATGTACTTATGCTCTTAAAATATTTTATTTATTTAATTCAATAGTTGCTGTAATACTGCGTTTACGTATGATATTCATTATATATAAATTAGATTCTAAATGATAGAAAATATAAGGTAGTATAAGAATTAATGTCACTACTCTAGGTATTTATCAGAACGTAAGCAACAAGGAGTGGTATGTTCACGTTACTGCCCAACCTCTCCACGACACCTGAAGATGAAATGGTCGAACAGGAAAGAAATCTTGAGAAATGTGTCCATCAGTATCAACCATAGAGCCTCTTAGATAAGGTTGATATAGTGAAGACATAATAATAGTCAACATTAACACATGGTTGGTGCTCCTGTTAGGTGCTGAATATTATTCCTGTTTTATTATTAGGTACCAATAGTGTTTATATTATTCTGCCCCCCACCGATTTGTTGTTGTGTTTCCTCATCCTTACTCTGTCCGGGAGGGATAGAATGAGAATGGGATCTATGTGAAGGACTTATGTGCAGGAGTCGGTCACTTGACAATTAGCGTCGTATCCTCTGGTATTAAGTAACTTAACGAAGTTCACAGAACCACCCGTTAAGACTCCAATAAGCTGCGTATTGTGCTGGTCGCAGCAAACTGCAGATAAGATGAAGTGTATCAGCTGGTTTCACCAGTGCAGGAAGACATTCCTAGTCGGCAGTGCAAATTTTCCTGCCACAGAAGCTGCCGAGAAAAATTACCAGGAAAGCAAATCAGAGATACCAAGGATGAGATATTGCTTCACCTTCCTGTTGCATCATGCAATATAGAACCTGCAGCACCTGGAACCAAGAAGGCTGAGCAGGCTAGACGCCTCCAATTTCAGCATAAGAACAGTGCTTCATTTGTGGGTCAAAAAAACCCTGACAGCTCAACGAAGGGAGACGTTGACTGACACCTGTTAGTGCTGACACCGGAGAGTCATCCCGCAGAAGTTAAACAAACATCCGAAAACAAAAAGATGAGTTGATGCGGCCACATGTTGTCACATCCTCATCTGTTTGCATTTGGAGGACAAATCAGTACCACAGCTCGTGGTATTTACGGTACATATGAGAGGAAGATTCAGACATCATCTCTAAGTTTGGGAAGGGTGAACCAACAAGCCATGACTGGGCATTTCAGATGTTGGCGCAGGATATTTAGGTAGTACTTTAGAGTTCGAGGGAAGAAACAGAGTTTTATTATGGAAGCTGAAGTAATGACTCGAGCGTCACTCCTGAACAGATTGTTCTTTATCGAACGTCTAGGTTTTTCTGATTTTATTTGCTCAATTAACTCATTGTTGGCGATGCCTCGACAAAGCAGCACGATTACAGCCAGAGTTATCACAGCAACATGAGCAAGAAGATAAGAGACCTAAAGAGACCTAAAGAAGCCCTTACCAGCAGCGTGAATATGGAGACCCTGTTCCCACAAGGAGCAGCTGGGATACCGAGGAAAGCCACGTCAGATATTGAAGGCCTAACTCACACTTACATATCCACAACACAGTTTGAGTTCGAGCACTGCAGAAGATTTGTACCTGACTCACTGAATGATCTCACCCTCTCGACCGCAACAGTGAAGGTGACAATAACAATGGTAGGAGGAGCAGTGATACAACAGCCAGCAGTGATACAACAGCCAGCAGTGATACAACAGCCAGCAGTGATACAACAGCCAGCAATGATACAACAACCAGCAGTGATACAACAGAAACAGATTTAGAGATGATAGCTACACGTAGAAAATTTTACCTCTTTTGGTATTTATAATATTCATAATGGCTACCGACAACCGTAATAAAAAAAGTGTTTTATTTCTAAGAGTATTATTTCCACATCCTCACACCTGGATTATATATGTAGGTGTGTATGGTGTCTGTCAGGTGTGTAACATGTTGGGTAAGTGGGCCCCATGCCTAATAGTCCCTACTTCTTATGGGTCTTATTCAATTTCGTGTTCCTAATTCTAATGGGGTTTAATCTTAATGGGGTCTATTCTTGATGGGGTCTAATCTTAATGGGGTCTTAATCTTATGGGGTCTAATATTAATGGGGTCCTATTAATAGGGGTCTAATATTTATAGGGTCTAATCTTAATGGGGTCTAATCTTAATGGGGTCTAATATTAATGGGGTCTAATATTTGGAGGGTCTTAATCTTAATGGGGTCTTAATCTTAATGGGGTCTAATCTTAATGGATCTAATATTAATGGGGTCTAATCTTAATGGGGTCTAATCTTAATAGGTCCTAATCTTAATGGGGTCTAATCTTAATGGGGTCTAATATTAATGGGGCCTATTATCTCAACGTCATCCGTCACCCTCCACTCGTCACCCATCAAACTTCAGCCCTCACCCTCGTCATCATCACCCTTCATCCTCATCCATCACCCGTCACCATCACCCATCACCATCACCCGTCACCATCACCCGTCACCATCACCCATCACGTCACCATCACCGTCACCATCACCATCACCTCACCATCACCCGTCACCATCACCCGTCACCATCACCCGTCACCCAGTCAACATCACCATCACATCACCGTCACCATCACCCGTCACCATCACCCATCACCCTCACCCGTCACCATCACCGTCCCATCACCCGTCACCATCACCATCACCATCACCCATCACCCATCACCCGCTCCTTGAAAGCCATCTCTCTCAATTCTGTCGCGGCGGAAGTGGAACTATTCTTAAATTTTCCAACTTTGCGTCCGGATCGACTTTCATATGACTTGACTATAACTATTTAAGTATCTTGGTTTTATCACTTAATCGAGTTGTTGTTGGAATAAGATGATTTAGTTTATGATAAGTATGATATGATAAGACACACAGACAGTTATAAAACACATTGATTTAATATAAGAAAGAACATTACAAATAAAAAAAAAGGAATTGTATGTATGTATGTATGTATGTATGTATGTATGTATGTATGTATGTATGTATGTATGTATGTATGTATTTCCGCCGCCTCTGTATATATTCCTAATTTTTCCCCCACCCCCAAAAAAAAGGAAATAATTATCGCTACAGGCTTGGACAATGATATACTCGTGTTGTTGCCTTGTCATGAGCTCACGGCACTGGTAGTCTTTTTCCTGTGTCATTACGTCACACCACGGGATAAATAAGATGTACTTTGATATAAAACTCGAAAGGTTATCAGGCTGAATCTGGCTCATGACGTCATCATAACTTTCGGAGAGAGAGAAAACAGGAAATATTTTACAGAAAACAGCTTTTGAAGGACTTTGGTAATGCAACTTGTTAGGGTTGAAGGGAGGGAGGGGTGGGGAGGAGAGTGGGGTGGAGGGAGGAGGGTGGTGGAGGGGAGAGGGAGGGTGGGGGGGTGGTGGAGGAGAGGGGAGGGTGGTGGTGGGGAGAGTGGTGGAGGAGGGGGGGGGGGGGGGGGGGGGGGGAGGAGAGTGGTGGTGGGGGGAGGAGAGGGGAGGAGGAGGAGGGGGAGGAGGAATGAAATGGGAAGGAGGAGAGTGGAATGGGAGGAGGAAAAGGGTGGAGGAGGAGGAGGAGGAGGAAGAAGAAGGAAAACATGGGGAGGAGGAGAAGAGTTGTGAGAGAGGCTGAGGTATATAGCCCAGGAAATTATACTTGGTATGTTCCCTTCTTCCTCTACCCACCCCTAAGCTGCCCTTCCTCCCCACCCTACCCCTTCCTCACCCCTGCCCTTTTTCCCCCCCCTCTCTACCCCTGCCTCCCCCCTTCCCACCCTCCCCACCCTTCCTCCCCTCACCCCTGCCCTCCCCCCTCCCTCCACCTCACCCCTACCTCCCCACCCGTAACCCCCCTCAAGCCCAACTTGCCAAACTTGGATCATTCAACTGTTAACAACCCAAGACATTGCGTGGAATTGGGTATAAATACACCCACCAGGCCGATCTTTGTGAAAGCAAATCTGAGTCGCTTGAGGCTTGGGATCTAAAGGCGACGTTATGGGCAAAGTTAGCGTGCGAATTGCCCATTTTTCATCCATTATTGCACGAGGGGTAGGTGGAGGGCGAGCCGTCTTATATCAGCACCATGATAAAAATTCGACCTCGTATGTATTAAGCCGAGATAAATCCTCCTTTCAAGACGTCCCTTTAAAGTTTCCCGACGAGCCTGGGCGTATAAAAACAAATGGCACCGTAAATCAACCAGAAATATCCAATGATCATTTTATGAAGAAACTTCCAAAGAGATGCAGTAAATCTCTGAGCTTCCACCGTCTTCTAAATTAAGATAAATATGCAAGTGTCTTGGAAGAAGCCACAAGCACAAGCACAAGATGATGGAGGTAGATGCTTGTGTGTACTGGCGATCACAAGAAGATGCTTATCGTCCTGCAAGAATAGACAGGCTGAAGAATATTTACACACACAACTATACACCCACATACTATCACGTAGACAAATACTACCCGCATACACTATGATACACACACATATACACACGGACAAATAATACCTGCATACATTTTCATACACACAAACACACACCATAAAATAAAATGCAAGTTGGCACAAATACACACAGAGATAAATGTGTTCACACAGAAGAACAAATATTCATGCACACAGACTCAACCAGACGAAAACGAACACACACAATTCCCTACTCGTTCTAATCTCCATATCTCTCTCTCTCTCTCCACACACACACACACACACACACACACACACACACACACACACACACACACCCACACACACACCACCCACCCACCCACCCACGTCTTCCTTCACATAAACCAGGCAGCACTATATCATCCACAACCATAAACGAAAAGACTGATTGTCCTCATTTCCTAGTAATTTCCTCAAGGACATTCCACCTGGATCAAACAACACTCATTTATCCCCAACTCAACACACTTTCTGGTACATGTCCTTCCTCCGCAAAAATTCTTCTTCCTTCACTTTTATAGTTTTTTTAAATTTATGTTTCATTTTTGGGGATTATATTCGTTTTACGTTAATTTGCTTCGTGTTGTGTTGGTAGTGGTGGTGGTAGTAAATAGGTAGTTATAGTTGTAATGGCATTAGTGGTAGTAGTAGTAGTAGTAGTAGTAGTAGTAGTAGTAGTAGTGTAGTAGTAAGTAGTAGGTAGTAGTAAGTGTGGGAAAAGTGTTTCTCGTGAAGATCTCTTACTCAGGAATCTTCCGGTGGGGTGATGCCAATAAACAGAGCGACTTTACAACTACTGAAGAGAAACATCCCCTGCAAGTGAAGATGAAGGCATCAGGTTCCAGGGTGCCTATATCCCACCAAATGCTGTCCTGTTCGAGAAAATAACAGGAGATGGTGTGGAAAAAGGCACTGAAGACTCGTGGAGGAGCCGGCCCTTCAGGTCTGGATGCAAACAGTTGGAGGTAGAGATTGTGTCAATTTCAACATGTTAAAAATCAAATTTGGTAGTCAAAATATTGTGCCTCTTTATGTCTAAACTTGAGATTAGCAAACAAAATGAATTGAAATAACCCTCACCTACATCAATTATACCTTAAAGTTTCAAATATCAGTATTTCAACAAATTAATGAGACTTGATTAGAATTATTCATGATATTAACTAATCTCATGTAAGCATATGGATTATGGGGTATTTTATGGTTCTATAGCTTGTGTACAATATGCATGTCAGAACATGAACATGAACAGGCTCTCCGTGTGGGACAGTTTAATTCTTGTTTTGACTTGTACCAAGCGTGAGGATAAGGCGCCCGGCTCACTCTCCTTCTAGATATCATAGACGGTGGTTTTGCTCTCATTGCACTTGCACCTACTCTACCAGACAAATTCTACATTTTAATTATTGTAAGTAGGGCATATTGATTGTCGCAGTTACTTATATCATTGTATAAAACATTATGTTCTAGAAATTATTATGTTATTTCTGTTACAGCATTTTTGATAAACAAATTGATATTTTTGAAACAACAATTGAATTATGAAACATTGAAATATTTTTCTATTTGTCAGATAGTGTGAAGATGTCAAAATTGAAGACAAGAAGTCAGTTGTCAACCCACTTGAGCCTGCTAGTTGGTAAAGGGAAGGAGCTTCCTGTATCAGAACTTCCAACAGTGAGACATGCTAAGATTAGGGTTACTCCTTCGAGAAAAATGCAAAGGACAGAAGAAACTATACAGATAAAGAACTCATAATGACATGATAGTCCCTCTTCTGCATCAATGGACAAAAGCTAATGCACTATTCAAACCACCTGTGATTAATCAGTGTCGAACTATTGAGCTAAAACTAACGAAATTATGGCACAAAGCAGTTGAAACATCACTTGGTAAAGGAACTTGGCAGGAAAAATGAATTTCTGCACACACTTGATGCTCTGTTTGACATTTGACCTACAAGTGCTCCACACAATTATGTTCTGAATCAACTTTTCTCACTCAGGTAAGAGAAAATAATTCACATTGATTGTGGTTGTCCTCGTGAATCCTGTTTTAAACTTGGTTATAAAGCTGGGACAAGGCAGAAAGCCAAGGAAGTATGCAAATGGGTTCAATAGATTATTCGAAACAAAAAGCAGATTGCTAATGCAAGAAGAACAAATCGAGAGGAACAAAAGAAAATGAAAGTGAAGAAGCCATCAAAGAGAGGAAGAGCTGTGTCAAGATGTTTATCGCTTCTTTTGATAGTTCTTCTGATGAGCAACTTATCAGATGATAGTTCAAAGAGCTATCTGGGCTTTTCCAAGAAATGAATTGACGAATATTTCCATTGTTTGCTATTATGCCATGCTGGACTTCGTGAGGCTGCGAATTGCGGCTGCAGCTTGGTTAGATGCAGGCCTCATCAGCGGAAGGATGTATCTTTGGTGATGGATCATAATAAGATTGAAGAGCAAAGAAAATAATGAAGAGTATCTGATCGGCATGAGGTTTAAGGAGGGGCTCTCTGTTTTATTTTGATGGAAGATAGATGACCTAATTTTTGTAGTGGAGTGAACAGGTTTCGGGTCTATCGAGAGACGCTCTATGTCTGTTCTGGGCCTGGTGGTGATTTTGTTTCGCTTTGCTCCCGAAGCTGAGTAGGGCATGTGAGTCGTTGCTGATCATATTTTGTGTTGGGTTCGGAGAGAGGACGGATTTACTTGAGGCTGTTGGTGGAGATTCCTGCGGTGAACGCGGATGGAAGGGGTGTAATGATACGCTTTTAAAATAGGAAGAACTTGTTTGGATTATGTGATTTACGAGCCCTGCTTAGTCATCTCAAGATGGTCTGCAAAGAAACAACAAGTGGTCAGATTTGCTTGGCATCATGCTGGATGAGTTAACGCAGCTAAAAGTAATCAGCCTTTCGAGGTCGGATTGGCCTCCCTTCGGCGTTGTCTGAAGGAGTCATCAAGATCTCCTTTGGTCAATCCTATGTATCGTATGCAGCAATAGATCTAGAAGATGCTCAGTCATTGGCTCTCTTGGAATTGGACCTCGATCTTAGGTTGGTTAACTTCGTCTTCGTTTCTGCCGGGATTTGGATTTCAAAGCGCGATTAGAGGACAAAGTGCTGAAATTTTGAGGTTGTGTTGAGTTTATTATTGAGTTATCTTCCCAGTGGTTTTGGTGTGAAACTTAATCTATGTTGGTGGATGAATTTCATTAATGAATCTGAAGTGGTGGACATGTCGTGTTCTGTGGCAAGGTCACTTGTTGCTCGATCGAAGCAGTTTTGCAAGCAATGCTTTGCAGTCAATGTGAATCTCCGAGCTAGAGGCTGTGGTCATTCTAGATTAGAGGAACGTAATAGTGACGACCGGTTGGAGACTGTTCGTTTTCATTCAAAGAGTTCCCCAATAACCAAATTGTCAGAATGGTTGACGAGTTTGGAAGAGTCGACCTACATTGACAACAAGTCCTAACTAGCCAGGGTGAAACCTTAAAGAGACTCCAATGCAGGTGCCCAGTGGCCTTCCCACACTCAAAGTGTGGAGATGTGTGAAAATGTGGTGCAGAAGCTTAGCCGGACCCATGTTTGCAGCCCTGAGCGAAGGATTTATCAAAGCACAAATAGCAAACTTAGACTACTGATGACAAGAAACCAAAACAAGAGAGTATGAAGGCATTGGTTACTTTCAAATGGAGCTACGGATAATAAAATATAATAATTTGAAACTGACATTAACGTGAAATTTATGTTATAAATTAAACTTATGTACATTTAAAATCATTTGATGAGTAGGACTTATTATAGGCTATGCCAGATATTGTTTTTGCATGCTTAAAGACTACAATAAATTGCTACCAAATTACTCGATTTTCAATTTTGGCCGAGTCCCACTAAATTGACACACTATGTGTACCAAAGTGCTCTTGGGTGCATGTGTACTGAAGTGCTCTTGGGTGCATGTGTAATGCTCTTGGGTGCATAATGTACCGAAATGCTCTTGGGTAGCTATGTGTACACAGATGCTCAGTCTAAGATAACCCACCATCTTGGTGCAATACCAGTGCTCTTAGTGCACGTGTGCAAAGATGCTCTTAGGTTATGTGTACCAGCACTCTTGGGTGCATGTGTGCCAGTGCTCTTTGGGTGTATGTGTACCAGGTAACTCTTGGTCATGTGTGCAGATATCTAGAATATGTGTGTGAGTGGTCTGGGTGCATGTACCGGGTGCATGTGCTCTTGGTGCATATTATAAATAACTTCATAATGTGAATGCTCATGGGTGCATCATTTGCATCGTGCTGTTGGGTTACCAGTACTTCGGTGGTTATGTACCAGCTGTGGGTGTGTATACCAAAGATGCTCTTGAATTGCATATTATTGCCGAGGTGCTCTTAAGGTGCATGTTAACCGCAGAAATTGCTCTTGAATTTTCGTGTCTCGCAGTGCAGTGTACTATGAGATCTCTTAGATTGCAGGTGTACCAAAGTGCTCTTGGGGTGCATCGTGTTGCGGTGCTCTGGTGCAGTCTTCTTGGTGCATATTGTACCAGTATCTTAAGATTCATGTTGTGCAAAGTGCTCTTGGTGCGTAAATATTCAGATATCTGAATTTTATATTAATACCATTACTGAAAGATTTTTAGTGTGCAGATGCTGGTCATGAACCAGTGAATTACAAGATTTTGACACCAGGGTGCTCTTGGGTGCCGTGTTACTCAAAGTGCTCTTTAAAGGTGCGTATTACCAGTGCTCTTCCATTCATCGTCTTATTGATCCGTAATATTCGGGGATTCGTTGAACATTTTATGTTACTGGTCTTCTTCAATTTTGAGATTGCTCTTTGATTGCATAGTACTAGGAGTGCTCTTGGGTGCATATTACCAGGCTCTTAAGGTGCATAATACCGAAATTGCTGCTGGAGATTACATGTACCAAATCTGGTGCATCTTCTGATTACGTGTGAGTACTCTTGGTGCATGTGCTAAGTGCTCTTCGGGTACGTCCGTACTCTTTAGTGCGTAATGGCCAATCTTGAATTACATGTACCAGAAGTGTTTGTTAGTCCTCCATATTTTAAGTGCTTTCTTTGGTGCGTTCGCCAAAGTCCGCTCTGATTTGCACTGGAGTGCTGGTGCGTATTTTTCCAGTGCTTTCTTGAATTATATTGCTCTTGAATTATCGTAGCGCGAAGTCTCCGAATATCTTGTACCAAAATATGTGGTGCATTTACTCTTTCAGATTTGCGTCAATACAAAAGTGCTCTTGGGTGCATATTATTACCAAAAATAACTGGTGCATGTGCAGAAGTCACTCGGTACATCGTGCCGGTGCTCAGGTACATATTACCAAATTGCTCTTGGTACATGTGTACCATGCTGCTGGGTGCATGTGCCAAGTGCTCTTGGGTGCATGTGTGCCAAAGTGTTGGTGCTCTTTGGTGTAGTGCTGATTTGTGTGCCGGGGGTTGGGTGCATGTGCAGAGTGCTCTTGGTGTGCATGTGTACCGAAGTGCTCTTGGGTGCACGTTACAAAGTGCTCTTGGGTGCATGTGTACTGGGTGCTCTTGGGTGTATGTTGCCAACTTTTGGGTGCATGTTCCTGTGCTCTTGGTGCATGTGTGCTTGTGTATTGAGTGCGTGTGGGAGCAGTGAATTGGTGCAAGTGTGCCGAAACTCTTGATTGCGTGTTGTATCTGGGTGCTTTGATGTGCTATGTGTGAATTATCTTGGGTTGCATGTGTCCAAATTCGTGGGGTGCATGTTACCAGGGTCTCTTTGGTTGTATGTGTACGGTGCATGTGTGCCAGTGCTCTTTGGTTTTCTCGCAGTGTCTTGGGTGCATGTGTTCAGTTTTTTTTTTTGGTTTTTTTTTTAATTGCTCTGGTGTGTGGTGCAGTCTTTTTGTACTGAAGTGCTCTTGGATTGCAGTGCGCGAGGTGCTCTTTGGTGCATACCAGGATGCTCTTGGGTGCATTGTGCCGGTGATGTTGGGTGCATGTGTACCAAGTGTTTCTCTTGGGTGCATGTTTGTGTGGGTGCTCTTGGGTGCATGTTGCTGGTGCTCTTGAATGTATATGCCGGTGCTTTTGGGTGCATTGTGTCTTAGTGCGTCTTGGTTGCATGTGTTCTTGGGGGTGCTCTTGAGTTATGTGTGCCAAAGTGCTCTTAGTTGTTTGCATGTGTGCCAGTGCTCTTGGGTTTATCTTGAAATTATGCTGTACCAAAGTGCTCTTGGGTGCATGTGTACTGAATGCTCTTGGGTGCATGTGTACCAGTGCTCTTGGGTGCATATTGCTATTGCTGTACATGTTGCAAATGCTCTTTGTTGCAAGTGCTCTGGTGCATGTGTACCGGAGTGCTCTTGGGTGCATGTGTCTCTTGGGTATTTTGCCGGTATGTGGTGCATGTGTGCCAGGTGCTCTTGGGTGCATGTGTGCCGGGGGTGCTCTTGGGTGCATGTGTGCCGAGGTGCTCTTGGGTGCATGTGGCACCGGTGCTCTTGGGTGCATGTGCCGAAGTGCTCTTGGGTGCATGTGTGCCAGAAGTGCTCTTGGGTGCATGTGCCGAAGTGCTCTTGGGTGCATGTGTACAGAAGTGCTCTTGGGTGCATGTGTGCCAGAGTGCTCTTGGGTGCATGTGTGCCAGGGGGTGCTGGG